>NW_021852096.1:17528-36351 GCF_003651465.1 Formica exsecta
AAGAAAAAGTATGTAATTATTTACAATGTATTTTTTTAAACAATTATTTGTTTTTCTCTTTACACTAATTGATTTCTCTTATTATTCTGAACATAAAAGTATTACGGTAAGATTATCGAAAACTAAATATTTTACGAGATATTTTAATTTTTATATCAAAATATGTCAGATTAAAATATAAAATAACTCAAAAAATACTTAATGAAAAAATACTTTATTATAGCGTTTTAAAAAGCTCTCGAGGTAAGCTACAAGAATATGCAATAAAAAGTAGGCAGTTCCATATAAAAAATTGAAGGTGACCTTCACGTGACCTTCAAGCAACTATTCAAGGTCAAATTAATGACACCATCTTATGTCCCCCTCGAAACCATACAACTTTTGTCTGAAACATTTTTTTTAATGCATTGTTTACGAGATATTTGACCGTTTCCAGACTTTTCTAACATCCTGTATATAATTAAATTTTTAGTAGATTCGTAAATCATTATATACTTATATATTTTTTGATACATGCTCTTTAAAACTTAATAAAATTTTATATAAAATGTAAATATTTAATATAATAATACTTTTATTATATGAATGATGCAAGTAATTTTCACATAATATGAGATATTGTACAACACAAATAAATCTGGGACAATATGTTTTAATGCGATCCGGGCACGCCAGGTTTTTATACTTTGCTTTGGTGTAAGTTTGTTTTATGCGACTTATTGTTAGAGTTTATGAGAAATTTTCTTTCAATAAATATATCCCAAAACGTTAGATGTGTATACAAGGTGTATCTTAAAAAGAGGGAAGTATTGCAATGAGAGATTCAGGACACAAAAATAAGAGAAAGAATTCATATAAACATATGTCCGATATGACCTTGTTTCCGAGTACAGCCTGTTTTATTTTCCAATATTTCCAACTTTTCCGCATACAAAAGTCTAATTCTGACTGCATTACCATCGGAAAATCGGTATACGACATGTATGTCTGCCATTTAATTGTTTGACCAAGCCATAATTTTTATAAACGTAGACTATTGCGTTAATAACGCTAACGTACGATATGAATACTTTACTTTCACTGAGCACAAGATACGAACCGTACTACTTACAATACAAATAATACGCGTTTATGTTTACAAATTAACAAGACCTTAAGTCCTTTAAATCTTGTACATAAACAGCAAACCGATATCCAAATATGCTATCTTAACTCTATTGGAAAATAAAACAAGCTATAATTTGAAAACAAGGTCATATCGGACATATGTTTATATGAATTTTTTCTCTTATTTTTGTGTCCTGAATCTCTCATTGCAATACTTCCCACTTTTTAGGATACACCCTGTATAAATCGATTTTTCCGATCGACGCGCCGCGGTCGTCGCTTTATCTCTGACTCGGGACCCGGGGAGTCGCGATGATCCGTGACATGTAAAAAAAACTTACCTTTTTTTAAAAAAGGTAAAAAAAGGCGCCAAGTACATGCGCCACTTGTGAAAAACTGTATTTATATATATTTATAAAATAGTGTTATTTTAAATTATTGAAAATAAAAACTTATAAAAATATTTTAACCCCAAAAAATGGTACAAATATATCCTACAAAAATAATGATATCAACAACTTGCGCCAACTGAAAATAAAAATTAAACAAATATTTTAACCGAAAACAGTTGTACAAAATAGCTGTTTTAATTTCTTACAAAATAATAATATTAAAAAGTTGCGCTAACTGAATAAAAATTTATGCTATATATATAAAATTTATTTATTTCCGATATGAAAAGAAAAAATATATCCAAAAATACAAAACACAGAAAACAAAATAAAAAATTGATAGAAAAATTAAAACTTAGGAATTAATATAAAAAATTAAAAATTAATACAAATATGTTACGTCCGGACGACTCCACCATTCCTTCCTTCCGCAACGTTACGGTAACGATCGTCAGTTGGTGATAAAAATGAATCGTTCAGTAAACAGAGAATCTTGCATCTTACATAAACAGCAAACCGATATCCAAGTATGCTATCTTAACTCTATTGGAAAATAAAACAAGCTGTAATTTGAAAACAAGGTCATATCGGACATATGTTTCTATGAACTTTTTCTCTTATTTTTGTGTCTTGAATCCCCCATTGCAATACTTCCCACTTTATAGGATACACCCTGTATATTGGGCATTTAGTTAATTATAAAATAACTTTATTTTAGCTATACGCCTTACTATTTTAATTATATTGCGATTTATTAAATATAATTTTTTTTTAATATTGGACATAATAAAATTAAAAAAATTTATAACAAATTTTCTTCAGTTGGCGCAATTCTTTATATAATTATTTTTGTAGAACATATTTGTACAACTTGTTTTGTTAAAATATTTTTATAAGTTTTTGTTTTCAATGAGAACCCCGCACTAATCATATGGAAAATCTGTTCCGGTCAAATCAATTGGTTTTTACATATGTTGTAGCTTATGACCTACTGAACAAAAGTTGTAATGGGCACAAAGCTCAATAAAGGACAGTTATCGAGTTATAACCAGTCAAACATGAAAAATGCGGGTTGCCGAATGGTCAAATCTCTGAAGGTATTAATTTTTTAGCACATCCTTTCTACTTCAACTCGCGCTTGAACAATATTAATCTCTCTAGATTTATCAAGAAGTTCTCTTGCTAATCCTGCATTAGCTTCTTCCATTAAAACTAAAGGATGATATCTATTAATTATAGCACCTGCAATGTTATAAAACTCGCCCAAGTGATGAAGATGAGGCATTATAATTGTATGATCAAAAAACTTGAACATAGACTTGATATGTCCATTTCTAGTTTCAATTATCCACATTTTTTAAATAATAACGATAAAAAAAAACTTGACAACAACAAAAACTGACACTTGACACGTATGATTATGTCTAACCTATTTTTTCCCGCCACGATTACTTTGAGATGTCCTCAGTAAGTTACTAAAGTTCCCTATGCAGATGCTCAGAACGAATCTTATTGGTGAATCATTTTGCTTCTTAGATACACTCGGCAGCCAATGAGAGGACGCGTAGACGAGACCATATTGTTTTTTCACTTTTTATTAACAACATAAATAACGATAATTATACGCTTTAAACCTTCCTTGGTTAATAAGAAGCTTTTGAGCAAAAGATGATATCAAACTATGTAGTAGTTATCGAGAACTAAGAGGACAACCGATCCGAGCTCGGTGAAACGCATACTCCCTCCGTTTTTTGCCAACCTGCGGTTGGCAGCAGTCGGGAGTAAAAATTAGAAATTGGCAATTGTAGCTGTATATAGAGCGCAAATGAATCAATCAATAATATTGTAAAAGTATAATATTTTAACAAAATGTGTTTTTATTTTAATTCTACATGTTTTATAAACAATATAGATTTATCAACGTAATATTATAAAGTTCTAATCAACAAAAGCTCTGCAGAAAATATGGAAGATGAAGAGATTGAAAGAGTACATTAGAACAAAGTGACGATAAATTAGACAGTGAAGAAGCCGATTCGCAATAGGAATCTTAAGATGCTGAGAGTATATCTGATATGGAAAAGCAGGATGATTATAATATGAATATAAACAATATGAAAATTAATGAAAAATAAATGTAATGCATAGAAAAGAAAGCATTAATACTCCAGTGGGTATTAAAATATTATTGTAATTAAAATATTAATTTAATGAATAAGAAAACGAATGTATAAAGTAAACATATAATGCGTAGAAAAAAATTGGTATTAATGTTCCATAATGTTCGTGTGTAGAACAGTGTGTATTAAAATATTATTGTAATTAAAATATTAATTTAATGCATAAGAAAACGAATGTATAAAGCAAACATATAATGCGTAGAAAAAAATTGGTATTAATGTTCCATAATGTTCGTGTGTAGAAATTAATGCAAAATACTTCAGTGTATAGAAAAGTAACATATAGATATTAATGCAAAATACTCTAATGCGTAAAAATCAAACATTTTAATGTAAAATATTCCAATGCATCGAAAAAAAACAGACATTTTATTCGTTGTTTCAAATTTTAATGTAAAATAATCCACTGCGTAAAAAACAGATATTGTCTAGTTTACACCGAAATACTTTAATACGTACTAAATACTATACTGTCCAATTACAGCCGCTCCATTCTTTAAAGGAATGACTATGATTGGCCAATATAGTATTTAGTACATATTAAAGTATAGAAAATAATAAGCCCATTTAATAAGCTATGTACATCATCTCTCTGCCTTCTCGTCAGCTAAATTCATATTCCCCTCAAAGGAAATATCAGGTTCATTATATTCATTTCCCGATTTTTCCACAATTCATATTCTAAAATTAAAAATAAAATTTATTAATTTACAAAATAAATTCTTATTAATTGATCCTCGATAATCATAATATAATCTAATTTTGTCCAAAATGACATCGATTAGAAGAAATCACTTCTCATTCTTGCACTATTCCGCGATACTTTTATAATTTATAACTGAATAAGTTCTTATCACTTTACCTTGTGGCGGTTCGATTAACTACCACAATTACGCGCGGACTACCCGGTAGACACGCGAACGAGCTCTCACGCGCGGAGCACGTGAAGCTCGCGCGCGGGCACCGCTCGAGCCACGAAGGCTCGCTGCGAGGCGGTCATGACCGAGAGTCGGCGCCAGTGAGTGAGATCCGTTGAGTGGGGTTTATAAGACGGCGCGCGGCGAGAAGACTTCGATTCGCGGCTTGCTCTGAAGCAAGGAAGGGTCTCCTCTCCGATAGTCAGACCGAGCTCGATGAATCTTTTTGGTACGGCGAGAGCCTACACTGCCTCCTACAGCACACAAGGATCACAGTCTTCCTCGACCGCAGCTGTCTCCCACATCATCCGGGACCAGTTGGCAGCCCTCCATCGAGGTAGAAAAGACTCCTCAATCTACAGATAGCTTCAGGAAGTGGAGGCTACATCGGATAGATCTGGCGCCGGTGCAGTACACCAGACCTCTACGATTCTTCCTGAACCCGTGGGACATCCGGCTACGGCGATACACCTCTCCATCCACGCCTTGGGATATTAGCGGTCTGCGCCGCTGCTATCACCCTTAGCGGCCTCATCACTCCAACACCGAGACTGTGGGACGCAATCACTATCATCCATGCGAGTGCACAGGGGCACGCACCAGCCCCCGGCGTTGACTGACAATGCGACCCAATCAGACAGCGATTGGGAGGCCATCTCTCACGACACGGCCATGCAGACGGAGGAGGCCAGCTACACGCCTCCAGGGACGCCGCCGGCGCTGCGACGCGCACCGTCACCCTCACTACCGAACATCGGTTTCCTTAGAGTTACAACCATCAAGCCGAGTATCACTTGGAGGAAACGCCATCAGCGTTAGCCTCGTACCGGCCCTTTTCAGGGCCCCCAAAATTTATATTATTAAGATTTGTAAATATATTGTAAATATATTCTCTTGTGTCGCTTAGAAAAGAAGTCTATTGATTGATTTCACCTAATTACGCTCTCCCTCTTCCTTGCGTCATCTTCCGACAACGAACACATTGTATAAACTGACCACAACCTTAATCACTTTATCACTTTTCTTCTTGTTGCATTATTCTGCAATACTCTTATACAATGCATCTCACCGTTGCGGCGCGCGATTTGTGCTTCGCATGACTTGACGCGAGATACTACCGTGTCTCTTGATAGCCAATTATTAATTGATATTTGATAGAAAAAAGAGCAGAAAAGTTTAGAATTAATAGTTTGGTATGTTGAATTATCATTAATCCTCCGTGTGTACACTGGACCTTTAAAGGAACAGTCAAAATTTCAATTTCGAATATCTCCGAAACCAATGAGGGGCGCGGTTCCGCTCTCTCCCCGAAAAAATCTGGGTGGTAGTGGGGATCTAACTGCCTCGCGGCGTCAGGATCCGACAGGTTATCTGTGACCAGCACCGAGTAGAAATCGCTTCCGTTCCATTGAGTATCCAGTGCTCACACGGCGTTAGTATTTTCGCAGGTAAGTCGATGATAGTTTTTTTGCTTTTCTGGTCATATTTCTTTACTTTTATTATTAAAATAAGGTTTTTCTGTAATCTTTTTGCTTCTTTCGTCATTTTTTCCCCCACAGGAGTTTCCAGACCTATATGTGTAAGACCATGTTCTACGAAGCTTTACCTGTGTTAATAGAATTTCTGAATGATAGGAGAAAAAATGCTGAACAATTGGCGTATTACCTATGGGAGCGTCGCCCCGACGTGTCTTACGACGTCGCGTCTGAGGGTGAAGACAATGGGGAGGAAATTGAGGAAGAGTTATTAGACGAACAGAGTGCGGATGAGGACGCGGATTTTGATATTCTTGGAAGACAGGATGTCGAAGAGGATGACGATGAGGAACTCCAGCCGCTGCCAAGAAGGCCAGGGCGTCGACGATCGATCGTGAAAGGAAAAAATAACTTCAGGTGGTCTATAAACGCGCCTGAAATCCGAGGACGGCACTCGTTAAAAGTTTATTTGCCGTCAGCGAAAGGTGTGGCAAAAGATGTAACAACATCCTTCGAAGCTTGGTCGTCATTATTTTCCGAACCTATGCTCGAAAGTATCGTTCAGCACACCAATGAGGAAATTGAAAGAAGAGAAGTGGACCTTACTGAACATCATTCATACCACGGAACTACGGATATAGTTGAACTCAAAGCTGCTCTTGGATTATTGTATTTCACTGGTGCGGAAAAGAACAATCATACACGTTTGGAAGATCTGTGGAGCCCTCAGTTCGGGTATAATTTGTACAGGGCCGTCATGAGTGAACGTAGGTTTCAGTATTTGTTGGCATGTATTCGGTTTGACGATAAAAAAACGCGAAACAAACGTAGAGCACAACACGGTTTAGCACCCATCAAAGATCTTTGGAATGCATTGTTCGTAATATATTTTTTATATTGTCGTATTATATTGCACTTATATATTTAATATAATATTTGTTTCTTATTTCTAAGTAAGAAATTTTAAAAAAACCATTCAACAAGAATTGTAGAAATTACAAATTGTTTCAAAATTGTTTTTGGACTATTCTTCCTCTGAAGATTCTAATGATAATTCAGAATTATGACTACAAAGTTCCGGTTCCGAAAGTAGCTCTATAACTTTACGAGGAATAATACCGGTTTTTCTTGGTGGTTCACGCCTAAGTGATGTGATGAGCGGATCAGATGAAATAAGGAGTTTGCCGAATAAGTCTTCATTTGTGGCGACTCTCGAGCATTTCTAGTATTATGTTCTCTTATATATTTGACATCCTTATTTCTTGCTTCTTGAGCTTCTTCAGACAGAAGCCCAATGGGCAAGATGGCTGTAGAAACAATGGCAGCACCATGCACAAGTAATTTATGCAGGGATGGTGGCATAGGATACCAGTTATATAATTGAACATATAGTTTGGCTGTTTCATGACAGTAGATACTGAATTTTTTATTATTTATGGAAAAGCCGCAAGAGATGGTCTTCAAAATGATGCCGAGCCTTCGAAATCGGCGAGCAGTATTCCAATCATTTGTAGTTTTGCTTCCTTGCTTTGGAATATCTAAAATTAATCCCATTTGTGTCCTGAATTTCGATTGAATAATTTCTTTTCGACTTTTTACTTTTTCTTTATCGGTCTTACTGATAACTCGCCACTTTTTTATATCTATTCTATACTAAATATGCAACAGACACTCGAAACATCTAATCCAACAATGAAGTGGAGATATTCCGAATGTCAAAGTAGTCTTATCTAGAGATCGATTACAAACAAAATCTAACTTGTTCATATCTTTTGGGTGGCTTTACATATGTAACAAACCTGACTTGAATTATCTGTAAGAGCGCTCCATGCTTTTCCATCAGCCATAGTAAGCGTGAGACGATATTTTACTGTGATTTTAACAGGATTTGTTATCGTTAACGGAATTAATTGAGATATTTGTGCCTCAATATTTTCCCTTTCAATTTTGATTATTTCTTTTGTTTCCTTTACAAATTGAAAGTGTATAGGTTGTAACGGCAGGGCCGTTACTACGGGCATATAGTGTACATGCACCAAATATATATACACATACCCGCACGGCTTGCTTATTTCATCTAGCTCTACCTGTCCTGCTACCGTCATCTTGCTAGCCGCATGCGCTCTCGCTCCCGACATACGCTATCGCACTTAGCATGCACTCTCGCTCACCGGCACGCTCTATCTCTCCTGCGGAGTCCCCACGCGGTACCGACGCCCACCGCCGGACCGACGGCGCACAGTTGGGGACGCCGGCCGGGTATATAAGCCCGGCCGGCCGAGACATCGGGACCAGATCCTATCCCGACCAGCTCCCGATACTGATCTCACCACTACCTACCACCTCTTAGGGCAGAGGTTGCACTCAGCCCCGCCGGGTTGAACCGGCTCTTTATACCTCGGGCCAAGGTTGTACTTGGCCCCGTCGGGTTGAACCGACTCCTGTCTCGACCGCTCCACTGGCTGAGGTTGCACTCAACCCCGCCGGGTTGCACCGGCTCCTACCGGGAGGGTCCCGTTAGCGCACGGTGCGATAGCCCACATCCCGATAGCACACAAAAAATTTAACTTAATTCCCGATAGCCCACATGTCTTTTGCACACGTCCCGATAGCGCACAAAGTAAATGACGCATCATCCCGATAGCGCACAGAGTAAATTGCGCATCATCCCGATAGCGCACAAAGTAAAACGCGCATTATCCCAATAGCACACAATAAAAAAACACATTGTCCCGATAACGCACATTATTTTAATTCTTTTTTCTCGATAGCCCACGTCCCGATAGCGCACGTCGCCGTGTGCTAACGGAACGTGTGCTAAAGAGAAAATAAGCGTTTCTTTCCCGATAGCGCACATCTTCGTGTGCTAACGAGAAAATAAGCGTTTCTTTCCCGATAGCGCACATCTTCGTGTGCTATTGGGACGTGTGCCAAAGAGAAAATATGCGTTTTTTTCCCGATAGCGCACGTCGCCGTGTGCTAACGGGACGTGTGCTAAAGAGAAAATATGCGTTTCTTTTCCCGATAGCGCACGTCGCCGTGTGCTATTGGGACGTGTGCTAAAGAGAAAATATGCGTTTCTTTTCCCGATAGCCCGATAGCGGTGTGCTAACGAGAAAATATGCGTTTCTTTTCCCGATAGCGCACGTCGCCGTGTGCTAACGGGACGTGTGCTAAAGAGAAAATATGCGTTTCTTTTCCCGATAGCGCACGTCGCCGTGTGCTAACGGGACGTGTGCTAAAGAGAAAATATGCGTTTCTTTTCCCGATAGCGCACGTCGCCGTGTGCTAACGGGACGTGTGCTAAAGAGAAAATATGCGTTTCTTTTCCCGATAGCGCACGTCGCCGTGTGCTAACGGGACGTGTGCTAAAGAGAAAATATGCGTTTCTTTTCCCGATAGCGCACGTCGCCGTGTGCTAACGGGACGTGTGCTAAAGAGAAAATATGCGTTTCTTTTCCCGATAGCGCACGTCGCCGTGTGCTAACGGGACGTGTGCTAAAGAGAAAATATGCGTTTCTTTTCCCGATAGCGCACGTCGCCGTGTGCTAACGGGACGTGTGCTAAAGAGAAAATATGCGTTTCTTTTCCCGATAGCGCACGTCGCCGTGTGCTAACGGGACGTGTGCTAAAGAGAAAATATGCGTTTCTTTTCCCGATAGCGCACGTCGCCGTGTGCTAACGGGACGTGTGCTAAAGAGAAAATATGCGTTTCTTTTCCCGATAGCGCACGTCGCCGTGTGCTAACGGGACGTGTGCTAAAGAGAAAATATGCGTTTCTTTTCCCGATAGCGCACGTCGCCGTGTGCTAACGGGACGTGTGCTAAAGAGAAAATATGCGTTTCTTTTCCCGATAGCGCACGTCGCCGTGTGCTAACGGGACGTGTGCTAAAGAGAAAATATGCGTTTCTTTTCCCGATAGCGCACGTCGCCGTGTGCTAACGGGACGTGTGCTAAAGAGAAAATATGCGTTTCTTTTCCCGATAGCGCACGTCGCCGTGTGCTAACGGGACGTGTGCTAAAGAGAAAATATGCGTTTCTTTTCCCGATAGCGCACGTCGCCGTGTGCTAACGGGACGTGTGCTAAAGAGAAAATATGCGTTTCTTTTCCCGATAGCGCACGTCGCCGTGTGCTAACGGGACGTGTGCTAAAGAGAAAATATGCGTTTCTTTTCCCGATAGCGCACGTCGCCGTGTGCTAACGGGACGTGTGCTAAAGAGAAAATATGCGTTTCTTTTCCCGATAGCGCACGTCGCCGTGTGCTAACGGGACGTGTGCTAAAGAGAAAATATGCGTTTCTTTTCCCGATAGCGCACGTCGCCGTGTGCTAACGGGACGTGTGCTAAAGAGAAAATATGCGTTTCTTTTCCCGATAGCGCACGTCGCCGTGTGCTAACGGGACGTGTGCTAAAGAGAAAATATGCGTTTCTTTTCCCGATAGCGCACGTCGCCGTGTGCTAACGGGACGTGTGCTAAAGAGAAAATATGCGTTTCTTTTCCCGATAGCGCACGTCGCCGTGTGCTAACGGGACGTGTGCTAAAGAGAAAATATGCGTTTCTTTTCCCGATAGCGCACGTCGCCGTGTGCTAACGGGACGTGTGCTAAAGAGAAAATATGCGTTTCTTTTCCCGATAGCGCACGTCGCCGTGTGCTAACGGGACGTGTGCTAAAGAGAAAATATGCGTTTCTTTTCCCGATAGCGCACGTCGCCGTGTGCTAACGGAACGTGTGCTAAAGAGAAAATAAGCGTTTCTTTCCCGATAGCGCACATCTTCGTGTGCTAACGAGAAAATATGCGTTTCTTTTCCCGATAGCGCACGTCGCCGTGTGCTAACGGAACGTGTGCTAAAGAGAAAATAAGCGTTTCTTTCCCGATAGCGCACATCTTCGTGTGCTAACGAGAAAATATGCGTTTCTTTTCCCGATAGCGCACGTCGCCGTGTGCTAACGGAACGTGTGCTAAAGAGAAAATAAGCGTTTCTTTCCCGATAGCGCACATCTTCGTGTGCTAACGAGAAAATATGCGTTTCTTTTCCCGATAGCGCACGTCGCCGTGTGCTAACGGGACGTGTGCTAAAGAGAAAATATGCGTTTCTTTTCCCGATAGCGCACGTCGCCGTGTGCTAACGGGACGTGTGCTAAAGAGAAAATATGCGTTTCTTTTCCCGATAGCGCACGTCGCCGTGTGCTAACGGGACGTGTGCTAAAGAGAAAATATGCGTTTCTTTTCCCGATAGCGCACGTCGCCGTGTGCTAACGGGACGTGTGCTAAAGAGAAAATATGCGTTTCTTTTCCCGATAGCGCACGTCGCCGTGTGCTAACGGGACGTGTGCTAAAGAGAAAATATGCGTTTCTTTTCCCGATAGCGCACGTCGCCGTGTGCTAACGGGACGTGTGCTAAAGAGAAAATATGCGTTTCTTTTCCCGATAGCGCACGTCGCCGTGTGCTAACGGGACGTGTGCTAAAGAGAAAATATGCGTTTCTTTTCCCGATAGCGCACGTCGCCGTGTGCTAACGGGACGTGTGCTAAAGAGAAAATATGCGTTTCTTTTCCCGATAGCGCACGTCGCCGTGTGCTAACGGGACGTGTGCTAAAGAGAAAATATGCGTTTCTTTTCCCGATAGCGCACGTCGCCGTGTGCTAACGGGACGTGTGCTAAAGAGAAAATATGCGTTTCTTTTCCCGATAGCGCACGTCGCCGTGTGCTAACGGGACGTGTGCTAAAGAGAAAATATGCGTTTCTTTTCCCGATAGCGCACGTCGCCGTGTGCTAACGGGACGTGTGCTAAAGAGAAAATATGCGTTTCTTTTCCCGATAGCGCACGTCGCCGTGTGCTAACGGGACGTGTGCTAAAGAGAAAATATGCGTTTCTTTTCCCGATAGCGCACGTCGCCGTGTGCTAACGGGACGTGTGCTAAAGAGAAAATATGCGTTTCTTTTCCCGATAGCGCACGTCGCCGTGTGCTAACGGGACGTGTGCTAAAGAGAAAATATGCGTTTCTTTTCCCGATAGCGCACGTCGCCGTGTGCTAACGGGACGTGTGCTAAAGAGAAAATATGCGTTTCTTTTCCCGATAGCGCACGTCGCCGTGTGCTAACGGGACGTGTGCTAAAGAGAAAATATGCGTTTCTTTTCCCGATAGCGCACGTCGCCGTGTGCTAACGGGACGTGTGCTAAAGAGAAAATATGCGTTTCTTTTCCCGATAGCGCACGTCGCCGTGTGCTAACGGGACGTGTGCTAAAGAGAAAATATGCGTTTCTTTTCCCGATAGCGCACGTCGCCGTGTGCTAACGGGACGTGTGCTAAAGAGAAAATATGCGTTTCTTTTCCCGATAGCGCACGTCGCCGTGTGCTAACGGGACGTGTGCTAAAGAGAAAATATGCGTTTCTTTTCCCGATAGCGCACGTCGCCGTGTGCTAACGGGACGTGTGCTAAAGAGAAAATATGCGTTTCTTTTCCCGATAGCGCACGTCGCCGTGTGCTAACGGGACGTGTGCTAAAGAGAAAATATGCGTTTCTTTTCCCGATAGCGCACGTCGCCGTGTGCTAACGGGACGTGTGCTAAAGAGAAAATATGCGTTTCTTTTCCCGATAGCGCACGTCGCCGTGTGCTAACGGAACGTGTGCTAAAGAGAAAATAAGCGTTTCTTTCCCGATAGCGCACATCATCGTGTGCTAACGAAAAAATATGCGTTTCTTTTCCCGATAGCGCACGTCGCCGTGTGCTAACGGAACGTGTGCTAAAGAGAAAATAAGCGTTTCTTTCCCGATAGCGCACATCTTCGTGTGCTAACGAGAAAATATGCGTTTCTTTTCCCGATAGCGCACGTCGCCATGTGCTATTGGACGTGTGCTAAAGAGAAGATACGCGTTTCTTTTCCCGATAGCGCACGTCGCCATGTGCTATTGGGACGTGTGCTAAAGAGAAAATATGCGTTTCTTTTCCCGATAGCGCACGTCGCCATGTGCTATTGGGACGTGTGCTAAAGAGAAAATATGCGTTTCTTTTCCCGATAGCGCACGTCGCCATGTGCTATTGGGACGTGTGCTAAAGAGAAAATATGCGTTTCTTTTCCCGATAGCGCACGTCGCCGTGTGCTAACGGAACGTGTGCTAAAGAGAAAATAAGCGTTTCTTTCCCGATAGCGCACATCTTCGTGTGCTAACGAGAAAATATGCGTTTCTTTTCCCGATAGCGCACGTCGCCATGTGCTATTGGACGTGTGCTAAAGAGAAGATACGCGTTTCTTTTCCCGATAGCGCACGTCGCCATGTGCTATTGGGACGTGTGCTAAAGAGAAAATATGCGTTTCTTTTCCCGATAGCGCACGTCGCCATGTGCTATTGGGACGTGTGCTAAAGAGAAAATATGCGTTTCTTTTCCCGATAGCGCACGTCGCCATGTGCTATTGGGACGTGTGCTAAAGAGAAAATATGCGTTTCTTTTCCCGATAGCGCACGTCGCCGTGTGCTAACGGAACGTGTGCTAAAGAGAAAATAAGCGTTTCTTTCCCGATAGCGCACATCTTCGTGTGCTAACGAGAAAATATGCGTTTCTTTTCCCGATAGCGCACGTCGCCATGTGCTATTGGACGTGTGCTAAAGAGAAGATACGCGTTTCTTTTCCCGATAGCGCACGTCGCCATGTGCTATTGGGACGTGTGCTAAAGAGAAAATATGCGTTTCTTTTCCCGATAGCGCACGTCGCCATGTGCTATTGGGACGTGTGCTAAAGAGAAAATATGCGTTTCTTTTCCCGATAGCGCACGTCGCCATGTGCTATTGGGACGTGTGCTAAAGAGAAAATATGCGTTTCTTTTCCCGATAGCGCACGTCGCCGTGTGCTAACGGGACGTGTGCTAAAGAGAAAATATGCGTTTCTTTTCCCGATAGCGCACGTCGCCATGTGCTATTGAGACGTGTGCTAAAGAGAAAATATGCGTTTCTTTTCCCGATAGCGCACGTCGCCATGTGCTATTGAGACGTGTGCTAAAGAGAAAATATGCGTTTCTTTTCCCGATAGCGCACGTCGCCATGTGCTATTGAGACGTGTGCTAAAGAGAAAATATGCGTTTCTTTTCCCGATAGCGCACGTCGCCATGTGCTATTGAGACGTGTGCTAAAGAGAAAATATGCGTTTCTTTTCCCGATAGCGCACGTCGCCGTGTGCTAACGGAACGTGTGCTAAAGAGAAAATAAGCGTTTCTTTCCCGATAGCGCACATCTTCGTGTGCTAACGAGAAAATATGCGTTTCTTTTCCCGATAGCGCACGTCGCCATGTGCTATTGGACGTGTGCTAAAGAGAAGATACGCGTTTCTTTTCCCGATAGCGCACGTCGCCATGTGCTATTGGGACGTGTGCTAAAGAGAAAATATGCGTTTCTTTTCCCGATAGCGCACGTCGCCATGTGCTATTGGGACGTGTGCTAAAGAGAAAATATGCGTTTCTTTTCCCGATAGCGCACGTCGCCATGTGCTATTGGGACGTGTGCTAAAGAGAAAATATGCGTTTCTTTTCCCGATAGCGCACGTCGCCGTGTGCTAACGGAACGTGTGCTAAAGAGAAAATAAGCGTTTCTTTCCCGATAGCGCACATCTTCGTGTGCTAACGAGAAAATATGCGTTTCTTTTCCCGATAGCGCACGTCGCCATGTGCTATTGGACGTGTGCTAAAGAGAAGATACGCGTTTCTTTTCCCGATAGCGCACGTCGCCATGTGCTATTGGGACGTGTGCTAAAGAGAAAATATGCGTTTCTTTTCCCGATAGCGCACGTCGCCATGTGCTATTGGGACGTGTGCTAAAGAGAAAATATGCGTTTCTTTTCCCGATAGCGCACGTCGCCATGTGCTATTGGGACGTGTGCTAAAGAGAAAATATGCGTTTCTTTTCCCGATAGCGCACGTCGCCGTGTGCTAACGGGACGTGTGCTAAAGAGAAAATATGCGTTTCTTTTCCCGATAGCGCACGTCGCCATGTGCTATTGAGACGTGTGCTAAAGAGAAAATATGCGTTTCTTTTCCCGATAGCGCACGTCGCCATGTGCTATTGAGACGTGTGCTAAAGAGAAAATATGCGTTTCTTTTCCCGATAGCGCACGTCGCCATGTGCTATTGAGACGTGTGCTAAAGAGAAAATATGCGTTTCTTTTCCCGATAGCGCACGTCGCCATGTGCTATTGAGACGTGTGCTAAAGAGAAAATATGCGTTTCTTTTCCCGATAGCGCACGTCGCCGTGTGCTAACGGAACGTGTGCTAAAGAGAAAATAAGCGTTTCTTTCCCGATAGCGCACATCTTCGTGTGCTAACGAGAAAATATGCGTTTCTTTTCCCGATAGCGCACGTCGCCATGTGCTATTGGACGTGTGCTAAAGAGAAGATACGCGTTTCTTTTCCCGATAGCGCACGTCGCCATGTGCTATTGGGACGTGTGCTAAAGAGAAAATATGCGTTTCTTTTCCCGATAGCGCACGTCGCCATGTGCTATTGGGACGTGTGCTAAAGAGAAAATATGCGTTTCTTTTCCCGATAGCGCACGTCGCCATGTGCTATTGGGACGTGTGCTAAAGAGAAAATATGCGTTTCTTTTCCCGATAGCGCACGTCGCCGTGTGCTAACGGAACGTGTGCTAAAGAGAAAATAAGCGTTTCTTTCCCGATAGCGCACATCTTCGTGTGCTAACGAGAAAATATGCGTTTCTTTTCCCGATAGCGCACGTCGCCATGTGCTATTGGACGTGTGCTAAAGAGAAGATACGCGTTTCTTTTCCCGATAGCGCACGTCGCCATGTGCTATTGGGACGTGTGCTAAAGAGAAAATATGCGTTTCTTTTCCCGATAGCGCACGTCGCCATGTGCTATTGGGACGTGTGCTAAAGAGAAAATATGCGTTTCTTTTCCCGATAGCGCACGTCGCCATGTGCTATTGGGACGTGTGCTAAAGAGAAAATATGCGTTTCTTTTCCCGATAGCGCACGTCGCCGTGTGCTAACGGGACGTGTGCTAAAGAGAAAATATGCGTTTCTTTCCCGATAGCGCACATCTTCGTGTGCTATTGGGACGTGTGCTAAAGAGAAGATACGCGTTTTTTTTCCCGATAGAGCACGTCGTTGTGTGCTATTGGGACGTGTGCTAAAGAGAAGATACGCGTTACTTTTCCCGATAGAGCACGTCGTTGTGTGCTATTGGGACGTGTGCTTAAGAGAAGTGGGCTATCGGGAATTACGTTAAATTTTTGGTGTGCTATCGGGACGTGGGCTATCGCACCGTGTGCTAACGGATCCCGCTCGTTCCTACCTACCTTGGGCCAAGGTTGTACTTGGCCCCGTCGGGTTGAACCGACTTCCGTTGCTCAGGCAGTGCTCGACGTGACACTCGAACCTGCCGGCAATACCTAGCTGCCTAACCTGACCGTAGAGTATAAGTGCATGTACCGACCGCGCTATAAATATAGTCGCATGATAGAGATAAGTCCGCTAGTTCTAAGCATCGTAGTAATAGACCTGCTAGTCGTAAGCCTATTAGTACTAAGTCCGCTAGTTATAACTGCATCCTAGTTGAGTCTTCCCTCCTCTCGAACCCGGACACCGACGAGCCGATCCGAGCGTCGAGCGAGGTGATCGCGGAACGCAAAGCGGTGGGCGCAAAGCGGCGAGAAAACTAAGAAGTTTAGTTTGATAAATACACTTAGTGATTGTACTTGAGAACGAATAAAACAAATCGCAAAAAAATAATAGTATGATGGTAAAGAATAACGTTATATATTGATAAGAAAAATTAAAAATTAAAGAGAATCTGAAAAGATAATACAAGCAATATCGACCAATATTCGTGAGACTCTATTTAATCATTAACAACCGATCTTAATCTACTTTATTACATTAGAAAATAATTTTAACTTCGGGTAAGTGCCGGCTGCCATGTGCCATCTGTCGGCGCTAGCGGAGAAACTCCGCTAGCGTCGACAGATGCGGCGTGGCAGCGCAGAGAATAACGCACATAAGCATATTAAAAAAGCTATATTTTCGAAAGCGCTGAGAAGCGCTTCTTCCTATAATGTATGGAAGTTCTTATCTGGATACCCTTCATGTGTGAACAAGTACAGCATCTAACTCGACTGAACATTTTTTGTACAACAAAAAACAAATACTGATATGATGAATATTGATAACCTTCACATATTATTTATACAACACATCAATAGTTTGAGATATAACATTATTACTTTTGATATCAAATAAAATAGAAAAAAATAGTTAGTATTATCTATCAGAAATATTTGTTTTATTCAATAAAATACGCGATTTATGAAGAATTAAAGTTCTCTTTGCATAAACACGTCTTAAAGATACTCGCGATATTGCATCATTTAAAAGTGTAATTATTTTATTATTATAACTACTTACAATATCAAATAATGTTATAATCGGATAATTTCACTATTCTAGAAACTAGTTTGCTTATTTACAACATGAATTTCAGAGATTTATTTTTTCGATTTTTGGCCGCCTATATCTGAATCTGGCCCACTGTGCGGCGGTGTGCGGAGTATAGGTTAGTATAAGCGAGTGAGTATGTGAATACGTGCGTGTGTATGGGTGAATATATAATGCAAGCGAATGCATGTGTGAATATATAATGCAAGCGGATGTATGTGTGAACCGATAATACAAACGTATGTATTTAAGAGGCCGAATGTACAGCGGTAAGGTCGTGTCGGGTGCGGTGCATCTAATGCAACGCACGTATGCGCGGCGCGGTTCGTGGTTTCGGCTGTTCGATCGAAGATCGATTTTGGATCGCGTGCCGTGGTTTCGGCAGATGCCGCTAGTTACCGGGCGGTAATTTCGGTCGGGCCGGTGGGCGGTCCTTTGACGCGTATGTATCCATGTCGTACGTCGATCGGTGTCGCGGCAGGGATGTGGATCATCCCTCGGCGCGGGACTTAGCGCACCGGATCAATGGCGAGTCCGGATGACTAAATGGCGGTGGCGGAAGAACGAGATAGGCGCGTGTAGCGCGTTATGTATTAATTCGGGATGGTCTTTCCCCGCGGAATTCGGGAGTACTAGGGCCGACGAGAACCCCGTCGATGGCAGGGAACTCCCCACCACTGGAAGACCGCCGTTGCACGCAGGTGGTCGGATTTCTACGAGAACTCTCGGCGGGGACGAGTACGCCCGTTCCCGTTTTCCTCTCTTTTAAGGTTTCGGACGGATTGCTCTCGGAGATGTCGCAAACTCTCGGCGGAGGCTGGGTACTCCCAACCCCGTTTTCCTTTCTCTCTGAGCGTTCTAGGATCTAGGCGGTTTTCCAGGCGTCTTACTGACTCTGGCGGTGCGGAAGATCTGGTTCCAATAGTCAAAAACGCGCTCTATTTATACCGGTTTTCAGTGCGCGCGCTTGCGTAATTCGCCTATTGTCTTAACGGTATCTTGTTTATCGGTGAACCGGCGCGCGCGACTCGGGTATTTTCGGTAACGGTCGGGGCGATTACCCGAGTGCGGCGACGGTTCTCGGTGTTCGCGCGTCTACCGGCGGTTATAGATTTCCGCGTTTTATATATTGTTTAAAAATGGGCGCTCAGCGCCTCCGCATTTGTCCGACCGGTGTTCGTCGGGCGGCGGACTTCCGGTGGATCGGCGGCCGGGTACGGTCTAGTAACGATGGGGGAATGCATCGTTACATGATGGAAGTGTACGCAAGTTTCCTTCGTTTGTAACGACTTAGTTACGTGCCTGTAAG
>NW_021852096.1:36981-52073 GCF_003651465.1 Formica exsecta
CCCCCCCCACACACACGCACGCACGCACACAAAGTTTCAGATAAATTGAAGAAATAATTATAAGATTATTGTCTGATTTTATTAATTGTTGGAATTATCATAGGATTATCACATAATTATAAATAATAATTAATAGTATCGATTAATTATTTCAATACGCTTAGATATACAGGGTGTATCCTAAAAAGTGGGAAGTATTGTAATGGGGGATTCAGGACACAAAAATAAGAGAAAAAGTTCATATAAACATATATCCGATATGACCTTGTTTTCAAATTATAGCTTGTTTTTTTTCCAATAGAGTTAAGATAGCATACTTGGATATCGGTTTGCTGTTTATGTACAAGATTTAAAACCGGTGTTCGTCGGGCGGCAGACTTCCGGCGGATCGGCGGCCGGGTAACGGTGCAGTAACGGTGGAGGGATGCATTGTTACAAATAAATTTAAAAACATTTTCTTAAATACGGACAATTTTGAAAGGTTTGTTTTTAATTAAAATAACTTTTATGTTTCGATTTTATCTCATATACGAATTTTCCGGTGGTAATGCAGTCAGAACTAGACTTTTGTATGCGGAAAAGTTGGATATATTGGAAAATAAAACAGGCTGTAACTCGGAAACAAGGTCATATCGGACATATGTTCATATGAATTTTTTCTCTTAATTTTGTGTCCTGAACCTCTCATTGCAATACTTCCCACTTTTTAGGATACACTTTGTATATAAAAAATACAAAAGACCATGTACGACGTCCAAAAATTACTCACAACATTGAGTCCTGCTTATAGAATAATTGACGAAAATGGAAAAGTTTTTCCTCCTTCCAACGGAATTTATACTTTAATTGAAATGGCTATGGATGGTAATCCAAAAGCGAAACATATTTATACCATTGTGAAAAAAATAGGAACGGAATTAGTCTTCTGCACGCATTTTCGATTACTTTGCCAACAAATGAAACTGCAATTGAAGAATCCTTTAATCCGAATATATCAGTCACTACTATAACTGCAGACAAATTTGATTTAACAATATCAGCAGCGGAGTGGCTTTCGATAAAACCACAAGAAATTATTTATAGTGATGGTAAAAATATAATATTTTAAAATTTGGTTGGACAGATTTGTTTGCTGCAAAAATTTGGGAGAAATCGAATTCCTAGCATCTGGTCATTTAAGTATGCTAAAGGGCATATTAAAACGAAAGGAAAAAATGCAACAATTAAAATAAAAAAAAATGTAAAGAGTGTGATACAAAGATATACGGCTTAATAGAAAACTAGTCAACGAAAAACAGTGATATTCTATCAAAAATCATAATAAAAAATTTTAAGTCCGATTTTATCCACAAAGGAAGACGACAGTTAACAGGTATTCGAAGACTGAATATAGTAGGTAATCTCATAGATACAAAAACAGACGCTATTACTTATGTACACAATGAAGCAAAAAATTTAATTCGATTTGGCGATCCTTATCCTCCTATTTTACCAAAAACTGATGTTCTTTGTAAAGCTAAGAGTGAAATACAAGAAAAACGTCTAGGTATCATAGGTAATTCACTAATTTCCATATGTAGACCAATACTTAAAAAGTAATATAAACTAACTATATGCAAAAATTAAAATCTCCAAAAAATCATGGACATTATTTGAATGCTGAAAGAGAGAGAGAGAGAGAGAGAGAGAGAGAGAGAGAGAGGGGGGGAGAGAGTCAATCGCAACGTGGTCAATCTCAACGTGGTCAATTGGGACCGTGGTCAATATTAACGTGGTCAAACGGGTGCCACTCGTCCGAGATTACCGGTCATAGGCAAAGTTGCATTTATGTCTTTGCCAAGTTCTTCTTGCCAGGTCTCTTCTGCGCATGACTGTGCGAATATCCTCAGTTAACTAAGGGGCGGCAAGTTCTTAAAGTGTCGTCTCTTCAAAGGCACATGTGAGTTGAAGATATTCATCATTTTGGCGTTGAAGATTTCAATCTTGCCGTCCATGTTCTGCGATACTAAAAGATCCGTCCAATCGATATTGTTTATATCGGTCTGGAATGATGATACATCAAAATTGCGCCAGTCCCTGCAAACAACAAGCCTCCTACGACGACGCTGCACCTTGATCTCGTATCTGACAAAGATAAGATTATGCGCCGACAAAAACGGAACTCCGTGCTGGCCGTAACCCCTGAGCTTATCCCTGTCATCTATGATGCACAGATCCAGCAGGTGCTGGAGTTTCTTAGGTGATGTGTGGTCTCATACGGAACGAAATATAAGGTCGACGCGGCGATGAAAGTGCCCAGTTGCTGGCTGTCGAAAGTGGACTGATTAAGATCCGCGTTGAAATCACCCAGGATAATCGAGTGCCTATAGTTGGCTTGGAACCACAGAAATTTCAGAAAAAACTCGTTCATATATCCTGCGTTCGGAGAGCGGTATATCACGGCTAGCAAGAGTCGAGTCAGCAAGTGAAATTTCCGCAATAATGTATTCTGGCCTAGCGGTGAAAGTCCCAGCCGAGCGACACAATACGGAAGCACGGAGCAAATCTGATAGATAAAATGCAACTCCCCGTCAGATCTACCAACTCTATCACACCTGAAAAGCATGTATCCCGGCAGCCTCACCATATCATCCGTGACACCGGGCCGAAGCCATGTCTCGGACATGCATATGACGTGATAGTCTGCGTTACCAAAGAAGTGACGAAATTCATCGAGATGCGCGAAAAGAGACTGGCAATTTACGTGGCAAACCTTCAAATCCTCGAAGTCTTTGGTGGTGTTATCCATAGTTAGTGTTGGCTATCTTGTCCTTGATCTTCCTGCCCAGTATTGGACATTTCAAAGCGTCCACGGCCGAATGGGCAAGGTCACTCAGAGATCCATGGTGACGCGCGCAATTAGAGCATTTAGGCGGTGAATTTTTGCTTTTACAATCCCTCATCTCATGAGCTCCAGCACAATGCCCACAAGAAGGGTCGCCTTTACAGTCCTTAGCGATATGTCCAAACGAGAGGCATTTAAAACACTGCACTACTCTGACGTGATCAGAGAAGGAGCAGGCAGCATAGCGAAGATAGATCCGTCCGCATTTTAATAAATTCCTGCTTACAGCCGAAGATACCTCCAAGACGCAGCTAGTGGTGTTTCTGTTCTGCTTAGGCGTAAAGATGAAGACGATCTTTAAGTCCCTCGCAGCATCAATGCTCAGATTCTGTGCAGCAAGTTCATCCCTGATCTCCTCAGCAGACATTTTAGTTGGCACTCCATGTACGATCAGCCTCGGATTTGACTTCACGTTCTCACGTATCGCGTGAGACCAGCCTTGGCGAGCCCGGGATGCGCCTTGATTTTCTCGATGTCCGGAGAAAAAGCCTCGATTCTGACGCCATTGTCCCGTGCGTGAGTCAGTCTTCTGACCTTCAAACCGCAATCGGCCGGTTTGAGCACCCTGCACAAGGTCTCTTTGGTAGCCTGAGATGAGGTAAATTTATCCGCACTGCCGTCCTCCGGAACCACCAGAAAGCTGGAGGTACCATATTAGGCAGCTCCAGCGTTGGTCCACGTGATACCCGGACCTCCGATCCAGAGGAGCTAGCAACAAAAGCATACGATTTGCTTCTCCCTCCTTCCGTCTCCGCACAACAGCTGCCGCCCCTCACAAGGCCCATGCCACGTCCATCGATGTCTTTTAACGCCTCAACGACAATCTTCTTCATGTCCCCCGCCGAAAAATTACCAGACGAAGGACGCTCATCCATCAGAGTCATTAAGATAGTAGACACTTTCATAAAGGCCTCTCTACAAGCCCAAAACGCGGACTCCATTACCACCCTTTTGCTCAGCGTTTCCTTGCTGGACAGAAGTAGCTTAGACACAGCGTCACTGTGTCTTTGCACCGTAGCCCTAAGCGCATTTGGGAGAGGCTCACTTGCGCACAGTACAATTGGACACGTTGCAATTGCACACTGTGATATTAGACACATAAAGTTGCGCACCGTTCGATTGTATTTCTATTGCGCACATTTCTTTTGCGCACACTTCTTTCGCGCACATTAATTTTAGTTTTAAATCAGAAATAGGTATGGGTTAGGTTATATCTTCCGGAAGTGGAGCCCCTCCAATTGAAGGGTGCGCAAATAAAATGTGTTCAAACGAACTGTGCGCAATTGAAATGTGTCCAATCGAACGGTGCGCAACTTTATGTGTGTAAAATCACAGTGTGCAATTGCAATGTGTCCAATTGTACTGTGCGCAAGTGAAGGCTTCTCTTTACCCTCGAGGCATTCATCGCATCGCTAGACCTCTCTGACATACCTGAAGAATTCAACGATGCACTGGAAAACTGCCTCGGAAGTCCCCTCCTGCCTACGCCATTGTCGCCGTGCCCACTAGCGTCTACGCCGGCATTCATCGCACGACCGTATATAGATATTTTGTAAACAAAGCCTAGGTCGTGTCAAAATCCGTTACGTCAAGTTTCACAAAAATTACCGGAAGAAGAATCCACAGAGAAATCCAGTGGTCAGAACTGAGGCAGTGCATATGCCAAATGGTCAAACAAAATAGCCCTTGACAAGTAGAACTGGAAACAAAAAAGGCCCAAAAGGGCAACAAACAGCAGAAAATCGGCACACGAGACGGAGAAATAAGAAACACGTCTTAATTCAAACTCACCAAAGAACAGAGAGAGGGGGGAGAGAGAGAGAGGGAAAAGAGAGAGAGAGAGAGTGCGTGCGTGCGTGCGTGTGTGTGTGCGTGCGTAGAATACACATAGTATACAATTAACAATTCTTTCGTATATTATAAATTTTCAGGATCATTACCAATAAATAATTTAGTTGACGTGCAAAATACACATGCAGAGATCATTAAAAAAGTTGGAGCATCACCATTTTTCTGTCATTATTGGACAAAGGAACAGAAATTATTTTACAAATTATACTCGAAAAAAGATGAATCATTCATGACAATTGATGTTACAGGATCGATAGCAAAAAAATACAATATAAACACGTAAAATCAAAATATTCATTTCTATATCAATGTATGAGCGCTTCGTCTGCAGGAAAAGTACCTGTTTTCCAAATGCTTTCTGCCAATCATACTGGGATTGCAATAACAACCTGGCTTTTAACGATTTTGAATGATGATGTAGCGATTCCTAAAATGGTTGTATGCGACTTTAGCATGGCTTTATTAATATCAATTGCAATTGCATTTGCAAAGAAAGTTGATTTGCAAGATTATATGAACACTTGCTTTGAAATTATAACGAACAAAACAAAACTACTACTTGCAACATATATTCGTATAGACGTCAGTCATCTAGTGGCGATAGTGTGAAGATGGACCTATATTAAGAAGCATCAATTTGCAAAAGTGCGGCAATTTTTTATGAGATCAATTTGTCACGCATATCAAATGCAAACAGTTGATAATTTAGAATATTTTTTGGAATCAATTTTAGTAGTAACACCTACTCATGCATTAACTTCTGATTCTGGCAAATTACTCCCATCACAGACACGATTTGAATATGTAAGTTCCATTATTAAAGGGATACCTGTTACTACAATTGTCGAGAATAATGACGAAGAACAAACGAAGATATCTGAAAACGAAAAAATTAAGGAAGATAAATACAAAGGAAGTTTTAAAAAACAACACTCTGAAGCATGGATAAAATGGTCTGCAAAAATTTACGAACAAGCTTCGAACATTGCGTCGCAATGCCTTGACGGCGAAACATTGAATGCTTATTACAATGTTGAAGCCGCGGAAAATATTAAGCGTTTAATGTACTATCTTCCGCTTTGGACTGGTATAATGATACTATTTTTTGGCATAGGTAATCGTATTGCTACCTCCTCTAGCGTTAAATCGGAATTCGCTAACATAAAATCACGAGTGTTTAAAAACGAATTGCCTCAAAGAGCCGATAAATTCATTTTTCGTCATGTATATTATTTAGATGGCCGCGTTAAAGAAGCTTCAGCAGAATCTATATTTTCAAAAATCGATCCAATTGAAAAAAAAATCAAAGACTATTCTAAAAGAATCTGCAAACCAGAATGAAAACATTGATATAAATAATAAAATTAATAATGAAATATTGATTAATAATATATCACAAAACAATTTATTAATCAATATTTCGTTGAGTGAGAGCAATACTAGCGATAATTTACAAAATGTCAGTATGGAATATAAACAACGCGCTTGAAGAAAGCATGACAATGGATGAAGTAATAGTTCATGAAAATTCAGATGAAAACACGAACGAATCTGACTTAGTACCGAAAAATAATCTTCTCATTGCTGGCAAAAATTGGGGCGGAAAAATTACACCGAATATAAATAAAATAAAACGTCCAGCTTATATGGATCATTTTTCAGACTGAGATTTTGTACAATCGCATAAATTTGTGGATATACCAATACTAAAAAATGGCAATTTATGTGATAGTATTAAACTTAAAAATTAGCACGTATGTATAAAAAATACGTGTGCTTTCGATTCATTTATACAAATATTAGCACATGCAGTAGGTAAAGAGAAATTTTATAAAAACTATATTCAAGATTTTCAGCAGCCAATATTAAAATTGGCACAAAATATTTTAACGCGCGGAAAAATTATAGCAAACGATTATAAAACACGCGCGAAAATCTTACAAGAAACAAATTTATGTATAATTTCAGGTACTAGACATATACAGTTTCTCGATGCTAATTGTAACGTTGATCATATGATACAGGCATTATTTACAGATTTACCAAGTGTTACTAGATATACAAAATGCTCCAGCTGTAATTTCATGCAATGCAGAAATTTGCTTACTTTATGTATTAATGTAGAAATACTATTAAAAAAGGATTTAGTTATGTACAAGAAGCTATTGATGATACAGAGAATTTAAATATTAGCCAAGCGTTGTACAAAAAATGTTGCGCCAATTTAGAAAGAACATATGATTATAGTCCTCACGTATTTCTGGATACAAGTATAATTTCAGACCCAAATTATAATGTTCAATGTAAAGAAAACGTATCACTTGAAAGTTTAACAAAAATTATCAAACTTGGAGAAAAAACCTATACATTATACGGAATAATAGAATATAAAGGAAATCCAAATAAATCTTTCGATACGATAGGTCATTACACAGCTGTGGCATATACAGGTTTGTCGTGGTATGAATAGGATGGCCTTAAAAAAAAAGAAAAGTTACATTCCATCTCAAAAAATTGTTATACGACACACGATAATCTACATCCAAAATAAATAAAGTTTTCTGATTTGGATTGCGCCACGAAGCGAAGAAGGGGCGAGAGGAGCGGATAGCAATGTTTACGAGCGTCGCGGAAAACTGAATTCTCATATAAAAAATAGGAAATATTATTCGTGGCGCGACCCAACCGCAATGCCGCGTGGGCCGTCCTTTCTCGCAGCACGCTAATATTCGCGCGCATCAGCCGATCTTATTTAATTAATTTCTCAATAATTATTGCGAAAATCCCAAAACGGTAGAGGACTTTTGTTAAATATAGCGAATAGGGGACCCAGCCCCAATGACCTTGACCTTGACATATAACTGGGTCCCCTATTTGTTATATTTACCCTTATATTTTATTATTGAACACCCTATATATGTAGAAACTTATGTTTATTTCAGTTTATATGTGTAGTATACGTAGGACTATTTCTGTAAACTAACTTAAATATTCAGTTTTTCATTGTACAGGGTGGGTGCGGGAGGGGGGCCGAAGACCCCCCTTGCACCCCCCGTGTGTGTGTGTGTGTGTGAGTGTGTGTGCGCGCGCGCGCGTGCTTCCTGTCCGTGCATGTACTTTGGTATATTTCAATATATAATAAATATTCAAGACTTAAAAAATAATTTGGTAATAGTGCATATTAACGGACTCAGCTCCAATGACTTTGACCTTGACATATGTTGCAAAGATCTCTGAGTATCCTCCAAAAGATTTGAAAGCGTCGCTCATTGTTTATTACAAAGTTAGTAACAAAAAAAGTTTACTAAATAAAACGTAATTTTTCTGACACTGTGTACATTTAATGGTGTCTCAAAATTACATATAATTCGTGGAAATTCTTTTGTTATTAACTTTTTAATAAACAACAAGCGACGCATAAAACCTTTTAGAGGATATTCAGAACAATGACTTTGACAACATATATCAAGGTCAAAATCATTGAGGTTGGGTCCGTTAATATGCAATTTTACCAACAATTTTTGCAATTGTACAATTTGAGAAAGTAGTATAACTATGAGTGTTCTTATTAATTAGATTCTCTGAGGGGGATGCGGGCAGAGGGGCCCGGCGCAGGGAGATGATGTCACACGGGGATGTCCAGCGAGGGGAGAGAAACTGCGACCAGATAGCAAGGAGTCCGCGGGGAGGGGAAACGCGGCGCGACCGATGGGCAAGGAGTCCGCGAGGGAGGAAAACCGCGAGGCGAAAAACTGCGGGCGTTCACATGATGAAGACTCTGATTACTTGGTACGTGCTTCTTGCGAGTTTGCGAGAAGGAAAAATTGCAAGATGCGATGCAACCGCTAGGCTTGCGAATTGATGGAAAGGAGATAGCGCGAGGCGTTCGCGAGTAGGAAGAGGATAGCGCAAGAGATTTGTATAGGTATAGGAAAAGGACAGCGCGAGGCGTTTGTGAAGCGGTATGAAACAAGAGGTCCGCGTGGGAGACGAATAACGCAAGGTACTCGCGAAGTGGTAGAAAAAAGATAGCCTGAGAGGTCCGCGAAGCAGTGGAAAGATAGCGGTGGGAGCAAAGTGGTCTGCGGTAATGGAGAAACAGATAAAGAGGAAAGAAGGAGACATAAAGAGCAATTTTGAGATAATTTATACTTTTTTAATATTAATGTGGGAGATTGATTTAAATCATCCCGCCGATAACCATGTAGCGCAAGAGACGAGAGAGATAGAGAAAGAACGATCGTGAGGAGAGACGCGAGGGGCGGAAGGGCGAACCATGGCGCTCAGAACGATTACGCCAGCAGATAGATCTGCATCATTGTGAGACATAAACTACATTTTGTGGAAACATTCTTTTTTAGATTAAAAGTATTGCTTTAATTGATATAAAGTGCTTCGTTCATCATACCCTTTCCATAAAATTGGTGTCAGAAGTGGGATATCCCAAGGTAGTGGGATATCGGAGACGAAGAAAGGTGACTTCGTAGTCGGTGAACGAGATACGGTGCAAGGTTAGCCGAAACGACATTGAAAACGATAATTCCCGTGTGAGGCGGAAAGACGATAGACCTCGTGTGAGATTATGATTATCAAACGACGTGTGGCACACGAAGACGTAAGTGTTGCTGCTCAAGAAAGACGGATAATCGGCAACTGAAACCAAAAGGAACAATGAGAAAGACGATGGGACACGTGCAAAGCGGACGCGCATAGGAACGACGGAAGCATCATAAGACAAGGACGTTGAAAAGACGCGATTCGACGACATTGTGAAGGACGACAAACTCGCTGGTGGAAGACGAAAGCGGTAAGCGAGAGATAGTTATCGCCATATTTATAACGCCGGACCAAGACGAAGGCGGTAAGTGAAAGCTATCCGCCATATATAGAGTGATTTATTAAATGTGAAAACACAAGATTCGGGAAGAATCCGCGATTGTCGGTAAATCTAATTGTCCTGTAACTGACTTAAAGATGACGACACTCTGGAGTATCGATAGAGTAGAACAAAATATCACGAAGACTCCCGTCAAAGCCGTAAGAGTTCTGCATCATATGATTTACGGTTAAGAAGGAAATCGACAGAATCGTAAGCGATTAAGGCAGTTTAAAGGTTTTACGTTCAATGTCGATACATATGAATATAGAAATAAAGTATTAACGCTCGAGGATTTTCAAGAAAATGATCTAGTAACTGTGTGCATTTTATTGTGTCTTGATTATGCAGGAGAAAAGGCAGATCTTGCTGCTAGAATAATAGACGGATTATGCGATCTGGAAGTAATCAAAGAAGCTGCTCGAAAAGAAAAAGAAGAAGAAGGCGACGAACTCGAAAATGACGATGATGGTAGCGAAGCTGAAAATAGCAGACAGGATGAACATATCGGGGGACAACCTCCAGCGAGGAAAGCAGATTGCCAGTTTTCATTCCATTTTAAAGATATCGAAAATACTCTAAGACAATTTGACGGAAGTACAGAATTATCTATCCGGAGATGGATCGACGAATTTGAAGAAACAGCGGCGCTTTTAAAATGAAACGAAATGCAAAAGCTCATTTTTTGAAAGAAATCGTTAATGGACATAGCTAAGCTGTACATGGTATCACTACATGGATGAAATTGAAGACGGCATTAATAGAAGAATTCAATACGAAGAATTAGAATTACCGATGCGAATATTCAACGCCAATTGGCCAAAAAAAGATGCAAGAAAGAAGAAACTATGCAGCAATATTTTCTCATAATGAAAGAGATTGTAAATAGAGGAAATATAATTGATGATTCGCTGATGGAATATGTTGTCGATGGAATCGGCGATGACAGCAGTGACAAAACGATACTTTATGGCGCAGAGACGGTTAAAGAATTTAAGGTAAAGTTACGTCACTATGAAAAGGTGCGGGAAAAGACGACTAGCAAGACAACGAAGGACAAGGAAGGAAAGAAATTGACAAATAAAGACGGTCAAAACAGATCCAAAGACAAAGGTAAGTGTTATAATTGTGGTGAGCTTAATCATAAATCCGTTGATTGCAGGAACAAAGTTAAAGGCCGGAAGTGCTTTAAATGTAATAAATTCGGTCACATTGCTTCCGAATGCGGGAAGATGAAGGGTGCGGAAAAAGAATCAACTGCTTTAACCGCTACTGTGAATAACGTGGTAACGCAGTTAAGTCGAATGAGAATAGCTGTCACTATGGAGGGTGAAGACATCGAGGCGTTAATAGACACTGGATCATATTTAAATCTGCTGCGAGATGACGTTTATCAGACCATAGAAGAACCGAATCTCAAAAGGACTTGTGTGAGATTGCTTGGTTTTGGACGAAGCTGCATTTCACCGAGAGGATACTTTACTACTCATCTTAAGATTGACAAGGATGACTTTGAAATTTTGGTATGATTTTTATGTAGTTTCAATGATGTAATTTATGTAGTTTCAATGATGTAATGAAATTTCCAGTGATGCTGGGCAATAATCTGCTGAATCAAGCTGAGTTGATTGTTAATCGAAACGGTGTACAAATACTTTAATCCACTCTGGATACGGATCCATCTATGGCCGCTATTAACTTTATAGAAGAAACGGAGCTAGATATCGGAAAGAACGTCTGCGAGGCTAGAAGACGGGAAATTAAAGCTTGTCGAGGGATATACACCGACTAAAACTAAGGATACTAACGTTGAAACGTTATAATCGTAAAGGATGAAGAACCGGTTTCCTGTACGCCAAGACGCCACTCCCGGGCAGAGAAAAAGATTATCGATAACCAGATTCGAGAATGGATCAAAAAGAAGATTGTGGAGCTGTGTATCTCTAAATGTGCTAGTTCAATAGTTGTCGTTTGGAAGAAAGACAGATCGCCAAGGATATGCATCAATTATCGTCGATTGAACAAGAAGATTTGTATGGATAGATATCCGCTGCCATTAATCGAGGACTTGTTCGATAAGTGTGCCTAAAATGAAAGTGTTCTCAGTCATTGATTTGAAGAATGGATTTTTCCATGTGACTGTAGCACTAAATAGCAGGAAGTATATTGCATTTGTGACGTCGGACGGACAATTTAGGTTTTTAAAGGATAAACAATGAACGATGGTTAAAACCTTTTGAGTATTATTCAAGGTGATGATCTTGACAACATATGTCAAGGGCACAGTCGTATCTCGTTGCTCTGTTTAACGCAATGTTTACCAAATTTTTATTTATAATTTTTTATTTTTTATTTGGGAAGGAGTCAGATTGGCAGCAGGCAATTAATAAAGATAAAATCAAGTAAGTGATTTATTTACATATTATTATTATTTAAAAAAAGTTAAAAAAGTTTATTATATAAATAATCAAATTAATCAAATTAAATTGAAAAAGAATAAGAAATAACAAAAATGAAAATGAAAAACATAATAAAATGAAAAATATAATAAAATTATCAAATTACGACGTAAATATACAGCAAAATGCATGGTTGAAAGACACCCATATGGAGGCATTTCAAATATTACTAAAAAATTGCTCTTCTTTCTGTCTTTGTGATACATGGTGAATTCAATGTCCCGAAAAAATAAAGCCTATTTCAGCTATGCATAATCATATACAAATCTTGCATAGCAGTATGTCGAAATATGATGGTCATTGGGTATGTGCTCTTACGATATCAAAGTAATATATATTATTTAAATGTGTTATTATTAATATTAAATTAAAATAAATGTATTTTATTATTACTATTATTACTATGTAACGCGGTCACCTCGCTCGAAGCTCGGATCGGCTCGTCGGTGTCCGGGTTCGAGAGGAGGGGAGACTCAAGCTTACGAGACACAGTATAGGTAGAAAGAGATAGTTTATTCAGTTAGAGAAAGATAGATACAGCGTGCAAGGTCTGGTGATAGCGTGCGGTGAAGGCGGTCGCTGGTAGCAGGATCTGCGTAATGCGCAGGCGCGAAGCGATGGTCGCAAAGCGTTATTTATTATTACAATATAAGGTATAAATATTAACAAATATGCAAAACATACGAAAAAACAAAGAGAAAAAGTGAGAACAAAAGTATTATTGCAATTATTAAGAGACATGATGATAGTTGCACGCACGCGCGCATGCACGCACACACGCACGTATATATTTTTTAATATATTAATGTTATTAATATCTTAAAATAAACTTTGCAAAAATATATGAAATCCGTCTAAAAAAGACATTATAAATGTAAAAAAAAAGCGCTAAGTATATCTTTCTCCAATTATTTTGTCTGGAGAAAGATATACTTAGCGCTTTTTTCTACATTTGTGATGTCTTTTTTAGACGGATTACTGTTTAAACGAAAACATTGAATTGAAGTTCGTCACCGCAGGCTTACACAGGGCAAGTGGGCAAGTCGAGATGATCAACGCCACCGTTGTGGACGTTCTAGCTAAGCTTTCAGCTGAAAGACCAACAAAATGGTATCAACATGTGGCCGCAGTTCAACGGGTTATAAATTCCACTTATCAGCGCAGTATCAAACGGATGCCATTTGAACTATTAACCGAAGTCAAGATGCGACTCAATGCTAATCATCAACTAGCCGAATTTCTCAACGATAAGGTCATGGAACATCTCGAAGCCGAAAGAACGGGCATGCATGAAGAAGCTAGGGAACAAATTTTTGAAGTCCAGGAAGAAAACCAGAAGCAATTCAATAAACGATGCCGTTAGGCTTCTCAATACCAGGTCGGAGATTTGATTGCCATAAAACGGACTCAACTCGGACCAGGATTAAAATTGAATTACCCGACTACCTTGGACCTTATCGAATTGGGAAAGTTAAGGGCAACGACACCTATGATGTAGTGCGAAAGAGAACACACGAAGGTCCTAAGCACACTACTACCTGTGCTGAATATCTCAAACATTGGGAAGATTCGGAATCATCATCCGAGTCGGATAATACACAGGAGGGCTGTGTATCACTGAGTATGACTGAATATGTCACGATTTTCATATGAGAGATAATTTTCTAAAATCAAAGTCATATATCTTGTATCACAATCGTGACATATTACAAATTTTTCAAAGGTGACATTTGTCGTAACCCGACCGATTTCTTAATATTAAAAGATAAAACAAGTAAAGTGAAACAGAAAAGATTGAGAAAGAGCTAATTAAAGCAAAGCATTAGAATCAGGGAAAGATCCCAAGGAAAAGTAATTAAGAAAGAATCCCGACCAATTTCCTAATATATTAAAAGATAAAACAATAAAGTTAAACAGAAAAGATTAAGAAAGAGCTGAATAAAGCAAAGCATTAAAATATTAGAAAAGAGATCAAGGAAAAATAATTAAGAAAGAGTTAAGTAATAAAAGATTATTAATAAAATAAAAGTAAGATACATGACTAAAGAGAAGAAAGTCACGGTCAAGTTCGCAGGAGCTGAGTAAGCAGCTGACGAGCGGAGCACGAGACATGCTCCGGTCAGGGACACCACACTCCTCCCTAATCAACGACCTAATTAATTAATATATATTGAGCGCGAGATGCACCGACGCTAGCTCAGAAATATAGCTCATATCAACAGTATCGATATACCGTACGTATCGCGCCCGACTATTATAATCGCGACTAAGTGAAAGTGTACAAGAATCTGTGAAATACTAATATTCTATATCTGTGAAATATTAATATATATTAATTTATACCTAACATCCGGGAGTGTCTTATTTCGAGCGTGGATCCTAATCCTTTGGGCGTATAAATCCCTAAAGACCTCTTCCTTAGCGGCTAGAGGCACAACACATTGTTGAGCAATTCAATGAACTTTTGAAATAAGTATAGTATTAATACAAATTTTGAAATAAGTATAGTACATTTTAAAACGAATTATAACATTAAATATAAGAATATAAGAGATAACTCTACAAAAAGATAAGACGTTAGAACAAAAATAGTTAAAAGAATAATCTTAAGATATTATAAGGAAATAATGTACAGAGATAAATAAAAAACAAAAGTTTTAATAACTTTAAGGAGAAATAATAAAAACTATCATAACTCTTAATATTCTTCACAATCTGTAATGCTAGAAATATCAATTGTGTCGCGCAGTGCAAAGAGCCGCAAGCGCTGCGAAATATATATGATTTTTTCGCTTATTTCCTAGATTCAATTAAAAAAAATAATTTTATTATAAGTAGATAAATTTGGAATAAAATTGTCTTTAATCTTTATTCATAGAAACAAATTATTGTGTTATGTATTTTTATTATTTTAAGAGACAAATTATTATTATTAATTGTTTTTATAAAATATAAAATTTATTATATTTAAAAATTATTTGACTCATTTATTTGCTATGCGATAAAAGTTGTAATATTAAAT
>NW_021852096.1:52236-53267 GCF_003651465.1 Formica exsecta
TGATAATATTTTTATTTTATTTAATAATCTAATTATTCGTTTTCGGAATCAGATTCATTGTCTGATTCATTACATGTTTTAGGATGATATTTATCGTAAAAATATAATATTTTTTTACAGCGTGCGCATTGAATAAAATTTACAGTTTTACAGGTGCCCAATGTTCCTGATACAGAAATATTTATTGCGTAGCAAAACTTAAAATTAAATGAATTATATTTATTAACTATTTATTAATTATATTTATTATTACAACTTTTATTGCACAGCAAATGAATGAGTCAAATATTTTTTAGATATAATAAATTTGATAATTAAAACAATTAATAATAATTTGTCTCTTAAAATAATAAAAATATATAACACAATAATTCGTTTCATTGGAAATTAAAAAAAAATATATCAAAAAGTAAGGATCGAACCAGCAATACGCATCGTAGTAGCCGCGCACGGGGAGCGTCAGTTATTTTATATTTTAATCTGACATATTTTGATATAAAAAATAAAATATCTCGTAAAATATTTGAAGAAAAGGGGTGTACAGGTGGTCTAGGACACCCTGTATATACGTGAAAGATTATAGATATAGATTATAGATTGAGAATTCTAACGCAGGTCCTCTGGGGGGGGGGTGGTACGAGGCGAGAGGAAACCAGCGCGGGGTTATGACGTCACTCGAGGGGAGCTGAGTTATGACGACGGGGGCGGGCGCAACCTTAGACGACAGGTCCGCCGGGAAGAGGGGAACCGCGACGCAATCGGGTGGGCGAGGAGTCCGCGGGGAGAGGAACGCGAAGGTTCGCACGATGTCCGCAATGTGTGGAAGAAGGATAGCGGGAGGCGTCCGTATGAGCGTAAGACAAGGATGATGTTCACATGCACGTGGGGGAGAGAGAGAGAGAGAGAGAGAGAGAGAGATATATATATATAGCGCGAAGCGTTCGGATGCACGTGGGAGAGAGAGAGATAGCGCAAGGCGTTTGCATGCACTTTGAAGAGTGAGAGGGGAGGGGCGGAGAGGAACGGCGAGG
>NW_021852096.1:61905-67902 GCF_003651465.1 Formica exsecta
AAACTACAAGTCTTATTAATATATTAATTTAAATATTATAAAATTTTACAAATAGATACAATGTTCATCATATTTCAACCTTATCATATGGCTCGAAATCGAATAATTTTCGTAGGTCGAGAATATTTATGTAAGCCCACTTACATTTGCTGTTCCATTCGCGGACTTTCTCCGTGTCGCCCCACAAATTGTCTCTCTCCCACCGCACGTTTCGCCACATCCACCGCGTGTATCGTCGATGCAAAATATTCAAAAACCGAATTTCCTCGATAAGCCGAAATATAATATTCAATTATTTGTAACAATGCACCCCCCATTGTGACCCATTGTTACCCGGCAATAGACCGCCGGAAGTCTGCCGCCCGGCGAACACCGGCCGGGCAAGGGCAGAGGCGCCGAGCGCCCATTTTTAAACGTAATATACACCGTTGCGATAAACAACCGTACGGCCGTTGAGATTCGGAAAACCGAATACCGCCGAGCGCTGCCGTGAACGCCCGAGCGACACCCGCTGAAACACCGCGCCGTTTCGCCCAGGGGAGGTGACGTATTACCGAATTACCTGCCGAAAAACAATACGTCATTATCCCCACCCGGGGGCGAACGACGCGGGTACCGTTAATCGCTCGGATATATAACGGCAGCCTTTTTAGATCCCGGTACCAGAATCGTACCAGAAACGAATCCGCTCGAGCTGTACGCTCGAGACACCGTTTGGTCAACTCCGTACTCCGCGTGCGAAACGGGGGACAGCGAGTTCGCTGCCCGTTCGAGATTTCTCGATATCGCACGCACCCCAAAACATCTGGGAATACGCGATATAAATAGTACCGTATACGCATAAGAAATCGTCTCGGCGATTTAAACCGATTCACACGTTTTTGTGAACCACGCGCCGTCACAACAAACCGACCACGCGCCCCGCGCCGCGTACCTGGCGTGTTTATATCCGCGTTGCGTATATTACATCGAATCTCATTGTAAAGATCGCGCCATTCATAACCGCCGCGCCCCGTCAATAACGCATTACTATCCGCCGCGCGCCCGCTCCGCGGGGCAGTTCTGTATTATTATTCCGCGCCGATAGAGGCCTAATAAATTAACAGTTCCTCATAATTTATTTACATCGTGTGTCTTAATACTTTCTACGAGCCCTGATCACGACCGAGCGAATCCGCGAGCTCATAATCCCCTTACATTGGCGCCCGAACAAATAGGACCGGCCGGGACACACGATTTTTTTTGCTCTCTAACGGCGTAGTCAATAACCAAGCGTTATGAAGACCTGGCTGTACACGCTCTCGAAAGAGCAACTGACATCGGTAGCCACCCAGCATGGCATCGACACAACCGGCACGCTTGACGAGATCCGCCATCGGACAAGCCGATATATAGACACGCATCCGGAAAAATTCGGGGCACAAGGCCCGAACGCCTGGAACACGCGAACACCCCCGCGAATTGAAATCGCGCCCTCACCCACGCCGAACGACGAAAGACACAGGGCCGAACTATCCGCGACAACGCAGATGCTAGAGCATCTGCGTAAATGGGGACGTCCCTTCGTCGGCCGCGACCCGATCGCGTTCCTCGAACGCGTAGAGGACTTCCGCACGGACTACGGATACTCCGGCGAGCAAGTAATGAAAGGGTTGTCAGAGCTCCTACGAGGAGACGCCGTCGCGTGGGCGCGAAATAATCGCGACGACTGGCGGACGTGGGGGGACTTTTGCAACGCCATCCGCCGGCGGTATCTGCCCCCACGATACATCGAAGATCTCCAACAACAAATAGCCGAACGAAAACAGCGAGAGACTGAAAAGTTCGCGCCATATGCAGACGAAATGATGACGCTCATACGCCGAGCCGGGGGGTTTACGCGCGACCAACGACTGTCGCGAATTTACACGAACATGCGGCCCGAGTATAAGAAGTACGTCAAACGCTGGGACGTACACGACCTGAACAACTTATACGACGACGCTGCAGAATTCGAGCGGATCGAACAGGAGCAACCGAGCCGGAGACCGTACAACGCGGCGACATCAACCGTAACGACCGCGTATAACCGGGAGGAGTGCTGTTGGCGCTGCAAACAGCGAGGGCACATCTGGTTTCAGTGCAAGCAAGCACCCCGACGGTTCTGCTCGCAGTGCGGGAAGGACGGAGTCCTTACTAGCAACTGTCATCCGCCGCCGGGAAACGCCAGACGCGCCGGGAGTATCACGGCCGAACCCCGGGCGCCCAGACGATCGCGAAGTATAAACCTCGGCTACATATTACGGCTACAATCCACGGACATTCCGTGGAAGCCCTACTCGATTCGGGATCAGAAATCTCATTCATTAATGCCAAAACCAGCGAGATAATGGAAAGGCTAGGCATCAAGCCCAACGAGGAGAACGGCCAGGTACAAATGGCCGACGGCACCGCCGCCCGGACGCTCGGGAAAGCCCGACTATCGATAGACATACAAGGGCGTACCTACGTCCACGACTTCTGGATTCTGCCGACTCTCCGAGAAGCCGCCCTCATTGGGATCGACTTGTGGAGCCGCCTGGGGCTCACGATCTCACCGCCGCGACAACTACGAGCCCGACATCGCCAGCCGACCTGCGGAAAAACCAGCGGCCTGACCACCAGCACAAAGGAAGAAGAAGAACGCCTGAAGGACTTCCTAAACCACAAACTCCAGAAATTTCAGACAGTCACGGGGCCGACCCCGATGGTCGAGCACCACATACGGTTGAATCGAACAACACCAATTAAACAACGATATCGACCTCGCAACCCGGCCATGCAAACCATCATCGACGCAGAAGTCGAGGAGATGGAGAAAGCCGGAGTAATCGAGCCATCCCGAAGGGCAAGGAGCTCGCCGATCGTGGTCGTCAAGAAGAAAGACGGGAAGCACCGGTTCTGCATTGACTTCCGGAAAGTCAATGAAGTTACCGAGAAAGATGCTTACCCGCTACCGCAAGTCACCGCTACACTGGACAAATTACGCGGCGCTCGCTACCTCACAACGCTCGATTTAAAAAATGGGTATTGGCAAGTACCCCTTGCACCAGAGAGCCGACCAATAACGGCATTCACAGTACCGGGAAAAGGCTTAATGCAATTCCGGGTGATGCCCTTCGGACTGCACTCCGCCCCAGCAACATTCCAACGCCTGCTCGATACCGTCATCGGTCCCGCGCTCGAACCAAACGTCTTCGTATACCTAGACGATATCATTATCATCAGCCGCACGTTCGACGAACATTTGGACTTGCTCGCCGAAGTATTCCGTCGCCTGCGTCAGGCTCGCCTACGGTTAAACCCCGACAAATGTCGATTTTGCGTCGACAACCTAAAATACCTGGGGCACGTTGTCGACCGTACCGGAATTCACACGGACCCCGAAAAGGTCAGCGCGGTCGCAAATTGGGCCGAACCCCGATCGGTAAAACAAATTCGACAATTCCTCGGGATGGGCGGAGAGGGGGGAGGGGGACCGCGTCCTAACCGATAGGCGAGGGACCTGCTAACCTAACCTAACCGGTAGGCGAGGGATCCGCGGAGATGGGGAGGGGGACCCGCGGCGAAACCGATTGGCGAGGGACCCGCGGGGAAGAGGGAACGCGAAGGTACGATGCCGCGAGGAGGCGTGGGAGAAGGATAGCGCGAGGCGTTCGCAATGTGTAAGAGAAGGATAGCGCTAATGATATTCTATGGGCGTGGGAAAAGGCCGCATGCACTTGAGAGAGAGAGAGAGATAGCTCGAAGCATGCACGTGGATAATACGGCGTTCGCAAGGCGGTGTGAGAGAGATAGCGCAAGGCATGTACGCGTGTAGGAGAAGGATAGCGTCCGCATTGGCGTGGGAAAAGGATGACGTTCGCATGCATGTGGGAGAGAGAGAGACAGCGCGAGGCATGCACGCGTGTAGGAGAAGGATAGAAGAAGGTGCAGAAATAATCAACATTTTTAATACAATAATAATAATAATATTTATTCAATATATGTTTAATATAAATCCATGTGTGTGTGTGTGTGTGTGTGTGTGTGCGTGTGCGTGTGCGTGTGCGTGTGCGTGTGCGTGTGCGTGTGCGTGTGCGTGTGCGTGTGCGTGTGCGTGTGCGTGTGCGTGTGCGTGTGCGTGTGCGTGTGCGTGTGCGTGTGCGTGTGCGTGTGCGTGTGCGTGTGCGTGTGCGTGTGCGTGTGCGTGTGCGTGTGCGTGTGCGTGTGCGTGTGCGTGTGCGTGTGCGTGTGCGTGTGCGTGTGCGTGTGCGTGTGCGTGTGCGTGTGCGTGTGCGTGTGCGTGTGCGTGTGCGTGTGTGTGTGTGTGTGTGTGTGTGTGTGTGTGTGTGGTTAAAAAAGAATAAACTAATAATCAAAATAATAATAAAGTAATAATAATAAAAATAATACCGATGTTCGCCGGGCGGCAGACTTCCGGCGGTCTACTGCCGGGTAACAATGTGTCAGAATGGGGGGTGCATTGTTACAATATGTAGGCTCCTTCTGAAACAGAAAGAAATCTTATTAGTATATTAATTTAATTTTTATAAATCTAATATAAATTTTAAAAAGAAGATACTTACAATTAATTCTTTGACCTCTTGCTCGGAGGCTCGTCCCACGATTCTTCCATCACATAGGGTTCCTCATAGGGTTCGAGCCCGAAGAGACGTCTTAGGTCTAAATGAAGACCGTCCGGGCCATTATTTTCCCACACGTCCTCGAGAAACTCGCGCTCGTGCCGGCGCAGCGCTCGTACAAATCGCCGGCGTTCAATATTGACAAATCCAGGGATTTGGATGTCGCTCGTATATCGATACTATAAATTAAATTAAATCGGATTATAATATATATTATAAATAATTAATGTAATATAAAGCATATATTACTTACTTTTTGGAAACACACCAGATTCAGCAAAACCCGCAATAGCCCCATCACTAAGTCGTGAGCCCACCACGACGCGTTCGATCGACCCCCTTGCAGTACCAATTCAATCAATGACGGCATGACTTGTACTTGTTTCGCGTGTAATGAATTTTAATCAAACTTTTCGTCGCTCACTGCTCGAAATGTTGTGACAGCCACGACAGGGTAGACATTGTCTCGAACATTTTAGAGTAAGGGATGAATCACTTACGAAGAACGCTTACTCTCAACTCTTGATAAGAAAACAAAGGTAGCACGTTCCCAGTTAACTACTTTTAAATTTGAATAATATATTATATATAAACCACTATCGAACGGCTTTGAACGGCTATCGAACGGGTATTGAACAGCTTTGAACGGCTATCGAACGGCTTTGAACGACAAAACATTTATACACCCTTCAAATATTTATACACCATTCAAATATTTAAAGTCTATGAGCATGTACTGAAATGTAACATCTGTAGTCTGATAAGGTGGCTGACGCCGCTATCTAACGTCACGTATTGAAATTTAATACTCGCATACTGGGATAAGAAAGAGGAAAAGGGAAGAACAAAAGAGAATAAAAATATATTTTAACAATAATTTATTCTAAAAAATGTTTGGGTGAATCTTTATGATGATTCGTCCACCAATTGAATATTTTAAATACATTTAAAAAAAAAGCGCAATTTTTCAAATGTTTTTCACAGCGCATAGTATTAGTAACATTTAGCTTATTTAACGAAGTTATATCTTCATAGTCCGCATCCAAGGTCTCAATAATAACGTCGTTTCTCGCATCATCGTCAAGTATATCGGCCAGCCATTCTTGTTTTTCGTGTCCTTTAACGTACACGATAGGAGATGCTCCATTTTCCTCTTCCGCCGCACCCATCACAGCTCTCGTAATCAAACGTCTGGCGAAGCTGTATGGAACGTTTCCATCCTCCCATTGAAGCCCATGGTGATGTCCGATTAGCCATGAAGCTTGGCATCTCTCAGATTTTGTAAGCGCACGCCATGGTACGGGACTTGCAAAAAAGTAGTGAGAAAGAACAAATCCATTTCTCAGTATCGCTA
>NW_021852096.1:71096-88965 GCF_003651465.1 Formica exsecta
TATTATTATAATATGTAAACCACTATCGAACGGCTATTGAACGACTATCGAACGGCTATCGAACGGCTTTGAACGACAAAACAATTATTTATTCACCATTTAAATATTTATACACCATTCAAATATTTAAAGTCTATGTGCATGTACTGAAATGTAACATCTGTAGTCTGATAAGGTGGCTGACGCCGCTATCTAACGTCACGTACTGAAATTTAATACTCGTATACTGGGATAAGAAAGAGGAAAAAGGAAGAACAAAATAGAATAAAAATATATTTTAACAATAATTTATTCTAAAAAATTTTTGGGTGAATCTTTATGATGATTCGTCCACCAATTGAATATTTTAAATACATTTTGTAAAACGCAATTTTTCAAATGTTTTTCACAGCGCATAGTATTAGTAACATCTAGCTTATTTAACGAAGTGATACCTTCATAGTCCGCATCCAAGGTCTCAATAATAACATCATTTATTCTATAGATACATTTGATTTCACTCTTTAGCGTATTATGATTAGCGCGAAGCATTATTGTTTATTCGCCATGTTCTTCGATATCATCTTCATTCGCTTCTCGCGAGACATCTTCGTCATCAACAATATCGTTGGAACTAACTACGTGTCGATGTCGTAAAGTTGCACGTAGGAGATACTCGTTTATAGCATGTAATTCGTACGATCCCTCGGAAATCGTAATTTCCTTGTCGTCATTATCAAAGTAAAATTTATTATTCCAAGGATTCACGTTCGATATTGTATAATAAGTTTCGAAGTCCGTTAAACCAAGCTCGTAATCATCATCGTTTAAATCTATAGCCGAAAAGTAGCTTACAGCAAGAATGCTACTCTTGCCAGTCAATGTAAGTGTGAGTGACATGCTGAAAAACTGTCAAACGAATCCTGAGTCGCGACGGTGAATTGTCAGGCTTGAAATTCATATCGATCATCTACCGTTTGAAGAAATCGTAGACACATTTGTCCATGTGGTCGATTTCCGCCACAACCGCACCGATACCAAACGCGCCGCGAAACCGAGAGCGCCCGCGCACGGGCAGCAATCACGCGCCCAGCATGTGCAAGCGCGCGGCCGATATCACGCGACAAACACGTGCAAGCACACGACTGATATCACGCGCTAAGCACGTGCAAACTAGCGGCAGCCTTAAGAAACCAGCGCGACGCGGCGTTAGCCGCGAGGAAGTACCTGTGAGTGGGATCCGATGAGACAGGAATATAAAGGCTCGCAGCGGAACCAGATAGCGAGTCGCCGCTCACAGCCGACGAGAACATCTCGCAAGCTAGAGCCGACATTTTTATAGAGCAGAAAAATACGCTAAAGAAATTCCACTTTTAAGGAGTCTTGGCTCCGACAGAAAAGCAAAGGCAGCAACCACCACGGTCACTACCACCGCCCAAATCACCGGGCAACGAGCGGACAGGAGGTAACGACCGACCGAAGTCACCGGCGCAGCCCTTCCAAAAGCGGAGAGTAAGCTGGAGCTTACTGCCTTAGAAGCTGATACCCCTCGAGCTGCCGCCACTCAAGCTGACTCGGCCACCGCGACACCTCTTCGAGACGTGGGATATACGCGTCAGACGGTACACCTCACCACGGGAATCCTGGACGATATCTCCACGAGTATCGCCTCTTCCGGCCTCTCCATCCAGGCCGACATCCAGGAAGACGCAAACGCTGCCAACGGCACGAGTACATCGAGGTACGCAGGCGAAACAACTGGCCAAGGTGGACCAAGCGTCTCAGTCGGACAGTGACTGGGAGCCGACCATCCAGAGCTCCAGCACGCAGACCGACCCCGAGCACACAGCACCTCAAACCGCCTCGTGCAATCGAGCGCCAGACACTCCACGGCCCCGCAGAGTGCATCACAGCACCGCACGGAAGGAACAGAAGTCATCCGCCATTACGAGAAGCAAGTGGGGTCCACAGAGAAAGACGAAGACCGCACCATCCATCGTGTGGCGAGAACGCAAGCAGCACTGATCGGCCCTTCTAAGGGCCTACACAACCAGCCCTTCTCAGGGCCACCAAAAGAATCAAACGTTCGAATATTTGTATCAACGTAAATAAGAATAAACAAAAGTAGTTAAAAATTCAGTCTCGTCAGACCTTGCATTCAAAAAGCAACCTAACTTTACATCATTTACGAATCACAACTAGCATAATTAATTAGCAGCTAAAACGGTAAAGTCCACAAATACTTTAATTATAATTTTGATAGGACGTGTGATTGTATTCTATATTTGCCACATACTGTCCAAAATATCGCACTAATTCCTTGGGCGATCGAAGATTTCCAAAACTATTGAAATATGGTAAATATGCATAAAAGGTTACACCTCAACGATTTTATCGCCACTTAAATATGTTGTAGGGGAGGTTCTTCTAAGTAATTCCCCGCAAGAAAAAAGTGGGGGAAAGCATTCGTTTAGAAGATATAATAAATTGAAATTTCACAATTTTAATGCTTTCTTTGAAGTATTATAAAACAAAATTAGGATCATTTTTTGATGTCATGGCTCCACTTCTAGAAGATATAACCTAACCCAAACCTATTTCTGATTTAAAACTAAAATTTGGTTTGGATTACGATAACCCAAATTGTAGCTTCGGGGTGGAATTTTGGGAGGAGGGGGGTGCAAGAGGAGGGTTCCCGCCTCTCCCCCGCCCACGCCTTAAAGTCGTAAGCCTTTTTCAATAAAAAAATAACAGATAATTACAGCATACACAAACTTTAATGTCAAACTTCAATTTGTCATATCTTCTAAACGAATGCTTTCCCCCACTTTTTACTTGCGGCAAATTACTCAGAAGAAGCTCTCCTACAACATATTTAAGTGGCAATAAAATCGGTGGGTTGTAACCTTTTATGCACATTTACCCGAAATATACTATCCGATCTCCTTTCTTTGCATACGCTACCCAATGAGTACCGAAACCATCGACGTCGTCCAAATTAACGATACCGCTCTCATTTCGTCGTACGTCGTTTATCGGTAAATTATTACGCATGAAAACGCCTCTAAAGAATGATATACGCATACGTTTTGCAACTTGTTCCAATTGCACATTGGTTGTTACACCGGTAGGCATTTTTACCGTTTCTTGACGTTTTTTTTTCTAGACGTTATTGAGAACCCTCGTCCACGCTTATATGGAGCAAGATAAAGTCTGTGACCTTCCATGGCGCGATTATGACGTTGCATTTCTTCGAGCTGACGTTGCGTTGCCTTGCTATCATTCACCGCCTTTGCGATTCCCGCTGCTCCGCCAGTCAACGAACCGAGAACTTCCAATAATGGTAAAATTGGTAACCCTGCCGAAAATAGTCGATTAAAACCGATTAAAACATAACCCGTTTTAATCGGTTTTAATCGGTTCAATCCGCGCCCGGATTAAAAAGTAATCGATTTTAATTCCGAACGAACTAGCCGAACGAGCAAACCTGGAAGTAGAAAGCGATCAAGCGGGGATATAAGGCGGACCCTCTGCGGAGAATTCGTATATTTGTTTAAAACTGAGTTTCAATTGCAGAAACACCGATTCAATAATTGATTGTGACTCATGATAACAGCAAATTCGACTTCACACTTCATAAAATCAATTTACTTTCCATCTGCGAAATAATAAAATTTTTTATTAAAAGGGATTATTTACCTATAGATTGACTATGATAAATTCCAATTCAATTGCATTAAAACAGGTTTAACACGGAAAACAAATGGAGCAAGTAAGAAACAGATGTCAAGTGGACTTGTATTATTCATATAAAAATTTTGCAAGGTATAAAGATTATGAAGATAGACAAATAATAGATGATGATAAAGTTCTCGTGTATAGAAAAAAGAAAGAAATAAGGTAAATATAGCGAATACGGGACCCAGCCCCAATGACCTTGACCTTGACATATGTTGTCAAGGACATAATTCTGAGTAACTTTTTCTTCTAATTTAATCGTCGCTCGCTACTTATTAAATAGTTATTAACAAAAAAAGTGTGAAATATACCAAAGTACATGCACGGACAGGAAGCACGCGCGCGCGCACACGCACGCACACACACACATAGAAGAGAATGGGTTGAAATATGGTCTAAAATGTATGCTTTTAGATACGATGAAACGGAAACAAAGTTTTGTCGAATGTTTCGTATTCAAGAACCGAAGGTTTGTAAAGAATCTAAAAAGTTTATAACAAAAATAAAAGAAAAAAAAGTATGTAAAGGAATAAAAAGATCAAATATTAAAAAAAAAAAAATTGATATGTATAAAAACTGTTTGTTTGAGGGTAAAAACACAACTGAAACTGTATACAATATTACATCAAAAGAGTTGAAACTTTACACTGTTAAAACAAATAAAATAGCATTATCAGCATACGATGATAAAGTATATTTAAATAATAATATAGAAACGTCTCCTTCTGGTTATGAGAATACCAGGCAACTGTAGTTTGTTAAAATCAAGAGTGTTAAACTCTGAATCAATGGTTTGACCTTCACAGCTAAGATTCAAAACTTAAAAAATGTGAGCGTAATGGTTGACTTACATGAAACATAATGAGAAAAAAGAACATCTTAAGCAGGTTTACAGGTGAATTAACACTGTGCCAGTGACCTGAATGTTATTAATTTTTGCAAAAACCTCTTTGAGGAAAATCAGTGCCTGAAAGGCACCTAAAAGGCTTAGTCCAAGGGACGCTAAGTCCGAAGGACGCCCTTGGTTGTTTTTGTAATTTTGTTGCTTTTATGAATGATTTTATAGGTGATTTTGATGTTTTTAGTTGATTTTGGTGGTGGAAAAAAATCCGGCCCAGAACATATGCTTTTATACATATACTACTACCGTTCGACGATCGACGCCTTCATCACCGAGTACGTCGAGTAATGATTCACTTCGCGCTTTTCCGCGAATTTTCGCATCTCGGCGTTGTAGAATTCCTTTCCTTTGTCGGTCTGCAGATTTTTCGGACACCGCTTAGAGTCTCGCACTATCTTGGATAACGCTCGGGTAACCTCGTTCGCGCTCTTGCTCTTAAGCGGTACAGCCCACGCGTATTTGCTTAATGCGTCGATAACGGTGAGTATGTAGTTGTGGCCTTTGTTGAGTCTCGCGTAAGTACGCATCTCGACCACATCCGCCTGCCACAGGTCGTCGTACCCGCGTACCGCGACGCGACGACGCGGGAAGTTTCTTCTCGCGGGCACGTGCAACTCCTCGACTAGCCTTCGCCCACCGCGTTGAGCGATATCGTATTTTTTGCGGCATCGATCTGATCGCTTAAAGCGTTGATCCAATTATCCAAAGCATCGATCCGTTTACCTAGAGCGTTAGCTTCTGTTCTCGAAGCGGAATTTTCCACGGCGTCTATCCGTTTACTCAGAACGTCATCGCGCGCTTCGATTCTAGAAACAAAACTCTCCGCGGCGTCTGTTCGTTTACCCAGAGCGTTATCGAGCTGGGTGAGTCTCGTGAACAGTAGAATGACGCCCTGCCCCGCCTCGTCCGCGTCTTTTCTCAATTGCGACGTGATTCCTTCAACGTAGCTTTTGCTCCTCGACTAGTCTTCGTTTTTCGGCGTTCATAATTCTTTTCTCTTTTTCTCAAGGATGACGTTGGGCGGGATCTCTTTCTCGAGCGGCTCGCCGCTCCGAGCGTCGTCGCCGCTCTCGCGAATCTTTGCCAGTTCCCTCACTCTCCCCGATCGTCCGCGTCTCTCTTCAATCGCGATGTTGAATTTCCAATTCTCGTATTTTCGCCGCGGAATTCGCCGCGACGCGCGTATCCGTTTACTCAGAACGTCATCGCGCGCTTCGATTCTAGAAACAAAACTCTCCGCGGCGTCTGTTCGTTTACCCAGAGCGTTATCGAGCTGGGTGAGTCTCGTGAACAGTAGAATGACGCCCTGCCCCGCCTCGTTCGCGTCTTTTCTCAATTGCGAGGTGATTCCTTCAACGTAGCTTTTGCTCGTCGCGTCGGCGTCCTCCTCCGGCTGAGCCAGGCGTTTTACCTTGCGCTCTCTCGCGTTGTACTCGGCGAAAGAGCTTAGACACAGCGCGTTATCGCGCACGTAATTTCGCAGAGACTCGATAGCCGGACGTAATCTTCCGGTTCTCGCGTCGTAGCCGCGGTTTTTTAGAGGTGTACCGAATTTGCTCACGGACATCGCGAATCCCGCGTACGATTGCGACGATCGTCGATGCGACGGTTCGATTTATAAGATCGCTCCCGTTTCGCGAAGCTCCTCGATTATTGATAGAATCTCGTTTTCGTGAGCGTTGTTGCCGGCTGGACGCGAAGCGTCCAGCAATCGCAGACGATCCACTAATTCGTTCGGATCGTCCCAATGAACGTAATCGATTCTATCGTCCGTGACTCGCATGGTCGACGGTACGCGACCCGCGCCCGTCTTTTTCGCGCCGCTGCCGTGGATAAGCGGAGCGATAACGAACTTGTATTTGTATCCCTTATTTCCTAAAACAGATTTTCTAGCATCATGGTAGCGTTTATGAGCGTTCGTTGTTAACAATATACTCTTGTACGTTAATTTATCCTTTTCCGTGTACGTGAGACTATCAGGATTTTTCATAAAGATCAATTTGTACAAACTGGGGGTACCGATGTATTTAATTTCATCTATGAGTATGGAGTCATCCGCGTCTACATCGAATCGCCTATTGCCACGCATCGCGCCTTTCGCGCCGATGTACACCCCGTAAACGTGATCGATCTCATTCGGCGCTTCTCCGCTGAGAAGAGGTGTGCAACTGAGCGGTGTGCAACTGAGCGGTGTGCAACTGAGCGGTGTGCAACTGAGCGGTGTGAACTGAACGGTGTGCAACTGAACAATGTGCAACTGAACGGTGTGCAACTGAACAATGTGCAACTGAACGGTGTGCAACTGAACAATGTGCAACTGAACGGTGTGCAACTGAACAATGTGCAACTGAACGGTGTGCAACTGAACAATGTGCAACTGAACGGTGTGCAACTGAACAATGTGCAACTGAACGGTGTGCAACTGAACAATGTGCAACTGAACGGTGATTTTCTTCTGTGTCCAAAAGCTACTGTGTCCAAAATTATTGTGTTCAAATGCACTGTGTCCAATTGAGCCGTGTGCAAAGTTTCGTGTCCATTAGCAACGTGTCCATTTGCACCGTGTCCAAGTGCACCGCTTCCTTTTAAATTTATTTTATATTAAGCTTATTTTATATTAAGCATATTTTATATTAAACGTGTATTTTTATTAAATAAATTTATTTTTACATATTAAACGAACATTATTTTTATCGCGAGCGCATATCCTTCTGCGATAAGAGAGCGCCAACGCTTACTACGAAAGGCACGAAAGAAGGATAGCGTGACGCTTATTACGAGAAGCGCGAGAGCGAGAGGATGCCGAAGAAGGAAAGAGAAGCGAAAAAAATCGACGCTTCGTTTAACATATAGCGTTTATTCGTAAAAAATCGCATTTTACAAATGCGCGCGTGCGATACACGAAGTATATAAGTACGAACAAAAATCAAATTTTATTAGCGTGTAAAGTTACACCTCGAAGAACGGCTGCGATTCGGGCACGTAACCCTCCAATCGTACACTTGCCGGCGGTTCACCCTCGTCGACTGTCGACGGTTCGGCCTCGTCCTCCATCGGCCGCGATTTGGGCTCCTCGCCGATCAGCCGCGATTCGGGCTCCTCGTCGATTGGTGACGCGACGACTCGCCTAACGTTGCGTCCGTGAAGCCTGTCGATCAACTCAGGACCGGCGAAGCCGCGATCGCGAAACTCGAACTGCTCGGGGGCTCGCGCGACGTCGCGTCGGTCGCGCTTCCTCGCGCAGATCCGAGGCGAGATCTCCCAAAATGTAGGACTTTATCGCGATTAAATCCCCGTTTACATTAATGTAATCGGCCGCGTTAATTATCTGCTCGATTCGTTCCATATCGAGCAGTTCGCGACCGATTTTAACTCTCGCTATTTCGCACCTCGCCACTTTGCTCTTCACCGTTTCGCGCTTCGTCGACTCGTCACTTCGCTATCTCGCGAGCGAGAATACTTTGACGCTTCTCGAAACGATCTCGCGATCAAATACTTACATTAAACGCGCGATATCGATGTCTCCGTCCAACTGAAAGGCGAGTCTGAACGAATCCGGACTGTTCTCGATAACGTCTCGCGCCTCCTCGCGCAGGTCCGAGGCGAGATCTTCCAAAACATAGGACTTTATCGCGATTAAATCCCTGTTTATATTCATGTAATCGGCCGCATTAATTATCTGCTCGATTCGTTCCATATCGAGCAGTTCGTGACCGATTTTAACTCTCGCTATTTCGCGCCTCGCCACTTTGCTCTTCACCGTTTCACGCTTCGTCGCCTCGTCACTTCGCTATCTCGCGAGCGAGAATACTTTGACGCTTCTCGAAACGATCTCGCGTTTATAAGGATCGACGCGCGGATGCCGCGGTACGATTTATCGATCGTACTGCGTCTTCCTTCCACGACTGTTCCTCTAATCGCTCGACTCGAGCGGAGACGAACGAGTAATAAAAATAGATTATAGAGGAAAATAACAAAAAAATAATGCGATAAGAGGAACTCGAGCGCCCGTCAGATAACGCGCATCCCGGATACTCGGCGAACGTTTATCGTCACCGGAAGGGGTACGTTTCTATAATCGCTCGTCGAGTGTTCTTTTTACAAAAAATAATGCGATAAGAGGGACTCGAGCGCCCGCTAAATAACGCGCATCCCGGATACTTGATGAATGTTTATCGTCGCCGGAAGGGATACGTTTCTCTAATCGCTCGTCGAGTGTCCTTCTTAGAGGATAAACGAATAATAAAAATAGAAATAATAAAAAAAGTAAAACCGCGAGAGGAACTCGAGCGTCCGCTAGATAACACGCGTCCCGGACGCTCGATCGATGTTTGCTCGTCGTCGAAAGGGCGTGTCCCTCTAATCGAGGCGGACCGTGACTTTTCCTCGAACAAATCGTCGACGCATTTCCCCCTCCCCCACCCGCGTCGAATTCGCCGATGATAAAAATAGGCGTCTCACCGAACGCGCGAATCAATCACGCCTGGCGTCTCTAGATAATTTCCCGCGTCTTTCCCCGCTCCGCGCAATGACTAACGCGAGGACGATTCTTCTCGTCCTAGCGACTTTCCACGCGTTCTTTCCCTCGGGAGCGACCGACTTCGCGTCAGAAGTACACGTTGACGATTCGGAACCGTGGCACGTGTATCTAAATAAGAATCCTTCCAACACGCATCACCTGTTGCAAACAGTGACGCATGAGATCGCCAGCCACGCATTGGGTCTACAACACAGCATGCGCAACGATTCGATAATGTTCCCGTATATACCCGACATCGAGAATCAATTTCCGGTTAAGCTAAGCATAGAGGATGTTCTCGCTATACAGAATCTGTACGGGTCTCACGGCGACGGAAACTATCTGATGACGATTCCCGCGACCACCGCGGCGCCCGCTACGACGAGCGTCGCACCAACTGACCCCGCGCGCGCGGATATACATCGAACAGTTGACGCTGCGATTCGGCAAACTCAACAATCTCCGAATACTCCGTCTCGAAACGCCCAAGGTTCGTCTGGCCGTATCGAAGAGCACCGTCCTAACTATATTAAACCTAGAGCTTTGCGTCAACCGCATCGTTGCATCTCTAAGCGGTTTAACCGCGCACGTGGATAACAAGCGGACTCGTTTCCTCGATATCGCGGCAGGCGCTCATGATTCGGCGCTTATTCTCGCGATGATACGCGATAGCGAGAACTTCGACCGCAACGATCTGATCGATTGCGAGCTGCAGGCTCTGCTCTTCGGAGAATCGTGATACGCTTGTCCGCGTACTCGTATTATCGCATTATTAATATATATTGTTACGTTCGCGCTGGACGCTCGGTGTTATATTCGCGCTGGATGCTTGGCGAGATTTTAGCTGCAAGGCGTTTTCCCTAACAACGAGTGGGATTTGTTTAACGAAGTGGGGTGTGGTTGTTTTCGGGGCTTTCGGCTTGGAAAGACGTGTCACTCTCGGTTACGAATATAAATGAATGTTGTATTCCTGTTGTACATAATATTTCTGCGTATAAAGTTGTTTTTATTTTTACGGTTCTTTTATTGCGTGTGCGCGAGTGTGAGAAAGTGAGAGAGCGACGAACGCAACAATATCAAATATTGTATTATTAATATATTAAAAATGTTGTAAAAAAAAACAATAAAAACGCTTCTCCTCGCGCGCGAAAAAACGATCTCTCTTTATTCCACGACCTTTCGACGATTCGCCGTCTCGCTCGAGCGCGCGCTAGAAGCGGTGCGCGTCTCTAAACAATCGCGATAGCGGATCGGGCGCTAGAAGCGGCGCGAAGGGTCGCCGTGCCCCTCCCATGAGCGCGAGAGAGAAGTCCGTGAGAGAGAAGAGGACGGAGATATGCCTAGAAAGAGATAGAAAAATGACCAAGGGGGGACGTGGGGACCGGGGGAGAGCAGGGGGTACGTAGGGCGAGTCGGGAACCGCGATCCCCGATCGAGCCGAGCGCCATCTCCCGGGCAATCTCGGCGACTCGTACTCGCTCCCTCCCGTGACGTCACGAGCTTCCCCGATTCCCCCATCCTCTCGCCACGCTTTCCCCCCGGCCGCGTTTCCCGTTTCGCCCTACGTACTCCCCCTGCTCTCCCCCTGGTCCGCACTTCCCTCCGCGGTCATCATTCTATCTCTTTCTAGGCATATCTCCGTCCTCTTCTCTCTCACGGACTTCTTTCTCGCACTCATGGGAAAAATGGACTAGAACCGCCCTTATTATCCTACTTTTATATATAAAATTGAAGGAAAAAGCCATGCAGGATTTCGAGACACGAGATATTCAAATTTTCAACGAATTAAAGCAACAACTCGAGACTTGTTATCAGTCTAAACAAAGTACTACACATTTACAAATCGAGTTCAATTTGTTAAAACAAAAGTCGAATGAAACTGCGCACGCTTTTGGATAAAGCGTTGATTTATTGGCAATGAAATTATACGATTCTATGATCGAAGGAGAAGAGCACTCCTCATCATCAAAACGCGCACTTCAACAAAAGATTCAAAAGCAAGCGTTAATAAACTGCCAAATTGGGCTACGTGACGAATTAAAAGTACTTGTACGCGCGCAACGATATACGACGCTCCAAGATGTGATAACGGGCGCGAGTACCGAAGAGAAACTTATTGGACCGACAACGGCGAAAACAAGCAACTTTGCGAATAAAAATAAAACGGAATCAAGTTACTCGCGACATAGTCAAAGTTCGATCCCGCAATGCTTTAAATGCGGAAAAAACGGACATTACGGACGCGATTGTCGAAATAACCGATATGCGCTCCCTAAACCGGGAAACCCTCGCGGATTAACGCGATAAATAAATATTGCACGCACTGCAAAAAGACAGGACACAGCCGCGACAAATGCTGGAGTCTGAACGGAAAACCGAAAAATAATACAAATAAAATAAAAGACGGTAGTCAGAAAAAACCGCGCGAAAAAAATACATGCGACCGGAAGAATTCGCGACAATAAAGAAAGAACGCTGATAGTGCGAGTAGCAGCAGCGAAGACGAGCAGGAGGAAGCGAGAAAGAAACAACCGCGACCTGCATCCAAGTATCGCGTTATGCATATTAAAGATATGCCGCGCACACAGAAAAAGACGGACTTATTGTTAATAGCACTACCCATGCGACAAGCAAAAGATGGAAAGGTACGGATGTTGTACGATTCAGGATCGACCCTCTCATTAATAAAATTGAAACATTTAAAGGACGACACACTTATACATGAAGATAAAATCGCGCTCATAGGCATAACCGGACATAAAGTACACACAATAGGAAAAATGTACGCCATGATTAAAATAGACGGACACAAATTAAAACATGCATTTTACATAGTAAGGGAGGGCACTCCGATCGAATACGAAGGGATTCTAGGAATCAATTTCCTACGACAACATTCAGTATTCTGCGACTACAAACAAAACCAAGTAAAAATAGGAAATGCCGTGCTAAAATTCCATTCGTTTAATAAAATAACTCTAAAACCGCGCAGCGAAACTATTGTAAAAGCGGCAACCAATCAAAATCGGATAGGAATAGTACGAGCACAAGAAACAGCTCCAGGAATCTATATCGGAAATTGCCTTCTAGAATCAAAAGATCACGCACGTCCCGTTAGTGTCATGAATATGACCAATACAGAAGTCGAACCTTTTTCAGAAGTCGAAAGTTTTTTTAATTAAATTTTTTTTATATTTTCTTATTTCTATTGACCCGTTCTCTCTCATTTCTCGCTCTCTCTCTCGCCCTCTCTCTCTCTCTCTCCCGCTTTCCGGCTCTCTCTCTCGCCCCCCCCCTCTCTCTCTCTCTCTATCTCTTATTTATTATAAATTTCTAAAATTATAATTTTATAAAAGGCTAATACACGAAAGAATTATCGTACATGAGCGATATGAACGCGCCTTGAGGGACAAACTCACCCTGTATAGTGGAAATTATTATTTTATGAGTGAAGGTGTTGAGGACATTTCAAGGTTAATTTTGTTTTTTTAAATGGAACTACATGTTTTTGTTAAATCAACTATGCATTTTCTTTGTCTTAATTGATTTGTCTCATTATTTTGTACATAAAAGTATTACGGTAAGATTATCGAGAACTAAATATTTTACGAGATATTTTATCTTTCATATCAAAATATGTGTCAGATTAAGATATAAAATAACTCAAAAAGTACTTAATGAAAAAATACTTTATTATAGTGTTTTGAAAAGCTCTCGAGATAAGCTACAAGAATATGTAATGAAAAAAGGGGGGTTCCATTTAAGAAAACATCGAACACATTGATCTCACCTTGAAAAGGTCACTCAAGGTCAAATCCATATTTTTATCATGTGGCCCCCTCCGAACCCTACAACTTTTGTTTGAAACATTTTTTTCGATAAAGCTTACTTTCCGAGATATTGTACAATTTCAAGTTAAAAAAACTCACCCTGTATACTTGGCGTCGCGACGCTACCGCGTTGCTTGATATCTCCGGATTCGTCAAAATTAACGGCGATAAAAGAATTTCCGACGCCGAGAAAGGTGAAGGATATACAATCTTTCATAGGAATCTTTCACTAGCCGGATACTACAGGAAGTTCATAGAAAACTTCTCAAGAATAGCCAAGCCACTGACTAAATCAACGAAGAAAACAGAAATATTCGAGTGGACATCAGAACAGCAAAATGCCTTTGAAATATTAAAGGACAAATTAATGACGGCGCCAGTGCTAAAATATCCAGATTTTACTCAAGAATTTATAGTGACCACTGATGCCTCCGACTATGCAATTGGAGCAGTACTGTCACAAGGAACAGTAGGCAATGACTAGTGAATGTGTGCGTAAGCGTTTGCGTGTATATGCGTGCGGATGCGTGTGTGTGTGTGAGTACGTATGCGTGTGTGCGCGCATGCGCGCACGTGTAACGAATCTAACTTGGCGTCTCCCGACTGCTCTTGTAAAATATGCAATTAATAATTAGTGTAATAATAAACTGTGTAGCCATAATTATAGCTACGCAGACAAATATATAAACTGCAAAGCCATAATGATAGCTACGCAGACAATTATATAAACTGTATAGCCACAATGATAACTACGCAGATAAATATATAAACTGTATAGCCATAATTATAGCTACGCAGACAAATATTTAAACAGTGTAGCCATAATTATAGCTACACAGACACATATATAAACTGTGTAACGATGCACCCCCCATCGTTACCCGGCAAGTAGTCCAGCCGCAAGTCTGCCGCCCGGCGAACACCAGCCGGGCATTGGCAGAGGCGCCGAGCGCCCTTTTTAATACTCTAATTATGGCCGCCGTTACGCCGTTAGACGGATAACCGAGCACAGCCGAATGCTGCCGGAAGATCCAGAGCGTCATCTACCGAAAGTCCGACCTAATCAACGAAAGCGGAGAGTTTGCCGCTATCTAAGATTCGGTCTAAGATCCGACCACTACCGCTAAACGGACCGTGGGCCGGCGAGTTCGCCGCTCCGTCGAGGCTTCTCGACTCCAGATAGCCATCCTCTATACGCGTACGGAAGCAGGGACGGAGAGCTCTCCGCCCGATCGAGGATCCTCGATCTCCGGCCGCCTCCTCCCGCGCATCTGGGAATACGCGGATAAGAACACGCAAACGCACCGATACGGTTCTACCGTGATCCAGCAAGTATAATTGCGCCGAGATACGTAATCACATCACCCGATATAATTCCGCGCGCCGTCAAAATAAACACGGCCTTGCCGTACACGCGCCGATCGACCGCGCCCTGTTTTTTTGCGCATTTCGCGCGACGTTAAAATAAACACGGCCTTGCCTTACACGCGCCGATCGACCCCGCCCTGTTTCTTGCGCGTTTCCCGCGCCGTCAAAATAAACACGGCCTCGCCGTACGCCGCCGAATATCTTAAGCGGATCGATACATCGAACATCGCGCATCGACTAACGAACGCGAATTGCATCCAACGCGATGCATTATCCGCCGCGCGCTTCACGAAACATATTGTAAATAGACCATTGCCGAAAGAGGCGAATAAATACGCTACGTTATAACTCAAGCTTTTCGTGTGTCTCACCTTTTCACGAGCCCTGATCCCGACCGAGTTATTATAGCTACGCAGACAAATATATAAACTGTGTAGCCATAATTATAGCTACGCAGACAAATTCATAAACTGCAAAGCCATAATTATAGCTACGTAGACAAATATATAAACTGCAAAACCATAATTATAGCTACGCAGACAGAAAAAGTGAAACACTAATAAATAACACCATAGAGAAGCCTTCTCTCTCACAATACTAATTATTGACAGATATATTTTTTTGATATATAACAGGTTGAGGTTATGTGTAATGTTTATTTCCACCATTATCACTTCTTCTTCTTCTTCTTCTTCGTGGTATTGGCTCCGACGAATACTCTTCATACGGCCATCAACTGGTATATTGAGATGAAGATCTTAAAAGGGGTCAATTATTAGTGGAAGAGGTCGGGAAGTTCGTATTTAGGCTGGGTAAAGAGAGCGCAGAGGAGAAAAGTAAGAAAGCGGGTGTATATGTATGTCAGGATCAAACCTGAATCTTGCATGCTTTAAGGAAAAAGTGAATAGCGAGGACCACTCCGAAAGATGGCTCCGCCAATAGGTCCGCTGCGTCAACCGGAGGAGAAACGTCTAACTGGTTAAGCGCATTTATAAACGAGTTTCTGTTGGTGCTAAGTGGGGGCATGTCCAGAGTATGTGATTGATGTGTTGAGTGAGGGCTCCACAGGGGCAGCCAGAGTGAGGCACCAAGTTACAACGGTAGAGGCTGCTGTTGAGAGCGTAATGTCCGCTTCTAATTCTAGAACATGTTGTGATGCTTTCTCGACTGAAGTTTTTCATTCTACAGAACCATGGTTTTGGGTGAAATTCTTTGAAGTATCTAAAGTAGTTGATTCCCTTATGTCTAGCTTGCGCTTTTAGAGAGGCAGTCATTTCCAAGACGTGCTCTGTTCTCACCACCGAAAAGAGATCCGTGTATGGAAGTACTCCGGCGTACACCGTGCCCCGGGTAACCGCACTCCTCGCCAGAAGATCCGCCGTCTCATTGCCCAGAATTCCAGAGTGTGATCCAAGTGGTATCCAAGCAACCACCACTTGTAATCTTATTGATTGTGCGGCGTATAATTTTTGTTTTATAGAATGGATGATGTGACTATAGGAGTGTCCGAAGTTGAAGGATGATAAAGCTTGAACTACGCTGAGAGAGTCGGTAAATATAACAGATCTCGAGATGGAAAAATCAGAGATGTAGGTCAGGGTTTGGAGTATAGCATATGCTTCCGCGGAGAATATCGAGGCGAAGGAGGAAGCTCTAAAGAGCATCTGGAGATTTAAAGTAGGGGAAAAGACTGCAAAGCCTACATGGCTATATTCGTCCACCTTGGAGGCGTCCGTATAAAAAGGAGTGTGGTCTCGGAGAAGGTCACTGTAAATATCTAGGAAAACGATTGTAGGGGTTGGATTGTTCCGAATGTTTTTTACCTCCATCGGGGATGTGATTCTAGTAGAGGGGAAGGAGACGTGAGCCCAATAATCGATAGAGTAAACGGATGGATATATAGAGCCCGCTATATGTCTCTTATATTTAAGGAGGGAGCAAAAGGATTTGTAGAGTAAAATGTAATGTGATGGGTTTTTTTCCGGGAATTTCGAGTGTACAAGTGTAGCTGGTAAAGTTTTTCCAGGGTAGGGTGGTCGTCCAAGCTGAAGATTTTTAGTACGTATCTAGATGTGAGATAGTGGAATCTGAGCCTCAATGTGTTCTCTCCTGACTCGGCCAGCAGAACGTTAGTGGGCGTGGTCCTGCGTAAGCCAGTGCAGAGCCTTAAGGCTCAGAACTGGATCACCTCCAGTTGATGGAGCAAGGAACGATTATTGAGGGGAAAGATGGAGCATCCATATTCCATGGAGCTCCTTATCAGCGCTCTGTAAATACCGAGCAGAAGCTGAGGGGAGGCACCCCACCAGGTACCTCTCAGCATGCTAAAAATGTTAATTAATTTGGAATATCTAGCTGTGAGGAATTTTAAGTGTTCTCTTCCCGTAAGGCGACAGTCAAGGGTGATACCTAGAAATCTACAGGAGTAAGACGACGGCAATCGATGATGCAGGACCTGCATGGAGAAGGAAAGGGGCTCCACTCGTTTTTTTTTGTAAAAATCAACAGAGAGGACTTGGCAGGGGAGACAGTCAGCCCCTTGGTTAAAAGATATTCGCACGCTCGCTTGGCTGCTGATTCAACTTTAGAAATAGAATCATGTATTTGCGGGGAGTTGTGGAAGATTGCAATGTCGTCCGCGAATTGAGTTAGTTCGCAACTCCTACCGATACTAGCTTTTAATTTGGATACGTAGATATTAAAGAGCGTTGGACTAAGAATTGAGCCCTGAGGGCCTCCCTTGTGGGAGTAGAATTCGTTTGTGAGCTCTCCATTGATACAGAATTGAATCTTTCTGAAATGAATCAGGTTATAAATGAACTGCCGGAGGGTGGGAAGGAGTCCCATCTCCTCAAGGTCGTTCATAAGGATGTTAGGGATCACATCGTCAAAGGCATTCGAAAAGTCCAAGAACAAGCAGGTCGTAGAAATTTCCATATATGTGAGATAGGGGTGAAGGGTCCTAAGGTTTCACAATATTCCCTCCAACTTTTACGTTTAGCAGAGTTGAGGACTCGTCTGGAAATTGCTTTTTGTCTCTTCAATAGGATCAGATTCTGCAGGCAAACGTGTTTCTTAAATTGTTTTAGGGCTAGTTTCCTGTTTGCAACCGCATCAGCGCATTCCTCGTTTCACCATGGAGCTGGGGGAGACGTGGGTTTTTTGTGTTCGTGTACTCGAGAAGGAATTAACGAGAGGGCCGTATTTTTAATGGTGGATGTAATAAGGTTATATTTTGTCGTAACTCGAAATCGAATAACGTAATTACGACCTATAAAAGTAAAAAAGAAGCACAGTGCTTGTCCAGGGGTGAATCACTGATTTGATCGAGTTGTGTAATTAGTTGAGGAAGAGAGATAGAGTAGAGTGATCGAGTAGAGAAGATGTGAATTGTTTCCAGTTAATACGTGAAGTATTATTTAATTTATGCGAAAAGAAAGTGCGTGATTTGATAAGGTTGGATAGCGTGATGATCGTGGGGATGTGGTCGCTATTTAGCGAGTCATCAAGGGATGCCCATGTGCAAGAGGGAAA
>NW_021852096.1:88973-93302 GCF_003651465.1 Formica exsecta
GAAAGAGATCTGATGAGGCAAAAGATAAGTCGATTACTGAGGGAGTTTGGTTCGGTCGTGATATGTAAGTGAAAGTGCCGTCGTTTAGGGGGTAAAAGGAATAATCCAAGGCAGAGTTTAAGAGGGCCTTACCAATGGGATCTGCGGACTTACAATCCCAAACATGATGGTGAGCGTTAAAATCGCCCGTGATAATAGTACGAGATGAAGAAAGGATGGAGGAGAAAAAGTTATCCCAAATGGGGAGGTTAACATTACCTGGGTGCAGAGATGCCAATTCTGAGACTCTGCCACAGCCACAGCGTGTGGAGGGGATAACTCACACAAGCGTGAACCGTGTACATGTAATGCGCAGAGCGTCTGCGCATTACACATACACGGTTCACGCTTGTGTGAGTTATCCTCTCCACACGCTGTGGCTGTGGCAGCGTCTCAAAACTAAAGAGAGAGGAAACAGTTGGAGATATCAGCAAGGCCACGAGGCACAATGGCCCGAGGCATAATGGCCTCCGGCGAGACAAAGGCGCCTACTGCGACTTACGCTTAGGCGGTAATTAGCGTAAGATACTGGTTCCGAACGCCTGAATACAAGTTTCTATGTGAAGCACGTTATGAGTATCGGATAATTATTATACGACAGACCGCGAAAAGTAGCCCCTAATGGGCTAAATTCACAAAACTTCGAGAGCACTCGTAAGACACGTCTACGCAGAACACGTGCAAGATGGCGTCCCTCCAGATACCACGACTCTCTTGCGACTCTCTTGCGACTCTCTACTTCCCGCCAAGTCGCGGTCATCGAGCTGGGGTTCGTCCAATACGAGACGCGATTATCCTGAACGCTCGGAAACTCTGGCGCTACTATCGCAGCAGCGACCAATAGCGTAGCTGGGAGCTGCTGTAAGCGCCATCTACTTCCGCTAACAACTAGCGGTTATACTAGGTGTAACCTTACAATACATGAATGCGCGTTCGCGCGTATAATTACCAGCTTATCGTTATCGAAAACATGGCCAGCCAAAATGTCCAAATATTCCTTTGATTTATTCATAATCATTTTCCAATAATGTATTTATCACAAATATGTTATAATTGATAATGCACAGATTCACTCCACTGTAAGTATTCGCTCAGTTTTATTAATGTAACCAAACTTTGCTCGATATGACATCGATTAAAAGAAATCACTTCCCTTCCTTACACTATTCCGCGTTAATAATTTCTTTTCACTTTATCACTTCTCTTCGTTGTTACATTATTCCGCGATACTCTTATCACTTTTCGTCTTTTCGTTCCATTATTCCGCGATATATATTATATAATCTTAACATTTTTTATCTTGTCCGCGCGATATACAGGGTGAGGCATCTAAGACAGGCATCTACGAAATATTTTATTTTTTATATCAAAATATGTCAGATTAAAATATAAAATAACTCAAAAAGTACTCAATGGAAATATACTTTATTATAGTGTTTTGGAAAGCTCTCGAGGTAAACTACAATAATATGTAATGAAAAATAGGGAGTTCCATTTAAAAAAATGAAGATGACCTTCAAATCTCCTAAGCGCCTCCACCTAAAAAAAATGTTCATTTCCACAAGATTTCCCCCTCGATACCATACAACTTTTATTTCAAACATTTATGACGTTTATTACGTCTTATTTTTTATTACATTTATTTTTACATAAATTTGTGTTTGTTTGTGTTTAACTCTGTAATATATGTAATAAGAAAAGTATAGTAATAGCATGTCCTTATATTTTAAAGAAACTTAATATATTTTTGTAAGATATATCACGCTTATACATACACATATATAATCGTAATATCGTATACATAGTAACATACGTTGCAATAATTTTCTTCTTCTTCTTCAGCCTGTAAACGTCCACTCCTGAACATAGACCTCTTCCTTCTCCTTCCAAGTCGTCCTTTCCTGGGCGGTCTGGATCCAGTTTTTGCCCGCATGGCGCTGGATGTCATCTCGCCATCTTAGTTGTGGTCGGCCAACGCTTCTTCTGGATTCTCTAGGTCTCCACTGCATCAGTGTTTTCGTCCATTTGATGTTATCTCTTGCGACGTGGCCTGCCCATTGCCACTTCAGCCTCGCCACTCGCTCCACCACATCTGTGATTCTTGTTCTCCTTCTGACCTCTTCGTTTGGTATATGATCCCTCAAGCTGATTCCCAACATGGCTCGCTCGATGGCTCTTTGGCAGACTCAGAGACGATTTGCGCTGCTCACTGTAAGGGTAGCAGTTTCGAGGCCGTATGTCGTCACCGGTAGGATGCAGGTGTCGTGAACCGTTCTTTTGAGGTTTGTGGAGACTCTAGGGTTCCTCAGAATGTAGCTGAGTTTCCCGAACGCTGCCCAAGTTAAGCCTATTCGCCTGGTGATCTCAGCGGTTTGGTTTTCTTTTCCAAGCTTGATGTTGTGTCCCAGATATATGTATTCTTCAACTATTTCTAGAGTGTGATTGTCAATAGTGACAACCATGTTCTTCGGACTCATGATCTTGGTCTTCTGGAGATTCATTTTTAGACCAACAGCTTGTGAGGCCTCCTTCAGTTCCTGGAGCATGCTCTCGAGTTCCACGGCGCCGCTACTTATGAGGATGATGTCATCTGCAAATCGTAGGTGGTTCAAGCGCTTCCCATCTATGTTGATGCCCTTTTGCTCCCATTTCAGGTTCTTGAAGATGTCCTCTAAGGCCAGGGTGAACAGCTTAGGCGAGATGGTGTCCCCCTGTCTAACACTCCTCCCGACCGGTACCTTCCCCGTGATCCAATCTTCCTCCATCTTGACATGCAGCGTGGCGTGTTCGTAGATATGCCTGATTAAGTTGGAGTATCTGAAGTCAATGCGTGCGTTATCCATCGCTCTCAGCACTGCCCAGGTCTCTATGGAATCGAAGGCTTTCTGGTAGTCCACGAAAGCTAGGTGCAGTGGCACGTTGTATTTCGTGCACTTTTCAATTAGTGTGCGTACCGCTTGAATATGGTCGGTCGTGCTGTAACCTTATCTAAAGCCTGCTTGCTCGATTGGTTGGTAGAAGTCGAGTCTCTGGCTAAGGCGATTTGTAATGATTTTGGTCAACAGCTTATAAAATATTGAGAGTAGACTGATAGGCCTGTAATTTTCCATATTTGTGCAGTCGCCTTTCTTGAAGAGTAGAATGACCTCTGCGTTCTGCCATGAGTCCGGAATTCTCCCTTCATCAAGACATTTGTTGAGCAAAATCAGAAGTGCCTTCTCCAGAATCTCTCCTCCCGCTTTCAACATTTCGCTCGTAACGAGGTCCTCTCCTGGCGCCTTGCAGTTCTTCGTTTGTCTCAGGGCTTCTCTTAATTCCGGTCCGTCAATTTGCTGCAGCTCCTCTGACCCTACGTTCTGGACACTTCGTCTTGGTTCAGCCCGTTGATATTGCTGGACTGAGCTGTATAGCCCATGATAGAAATCTTCAATAACTGCTGCGACTTGGCCCCTATCGGTGACCACTTCGCCGTCCTCATTCTTCATCCTGTGGATTACCAGCCTTCCCCTTGATATATTGGAGCGCAAGACTTTCATGTTAACGTTGTCCGCAATGGCTTCGTTGATTTGTTGCGTATTGTAGGCTCTGTGATCCCTTCCAAAAGTGTCACAATTCTGTATATGATTAATGAATCTCAGGATTGACTGCACCAATCTTATTCAAACTGGTCGCAATTGAAAGCTTGCATCCACATTATCCTCCGGAGCTCATATTGCGGGAAGTAGGAAGGATACACGGTGAAATAAAGGCGGCTACCGCGTCGCTTGATAAGTCCAAGCTTTGCAATTAGAATGGTGCTTTTAAAAAATTAATGAATGTGATTTTATCCAAAGAAGTAATAAGTTTTAATTTTATAGTTATTGAAGTACTATCATACATGTGTAAACGAATCTGAACGCTTTCAAAATTGTCATTAATAGTTTCAAAACTTTCAAACTATTTCTATTACAAATTTTGTATAATGTACGAGTTTCTATTTCATAAATAAATGTTACGTAAATGAACGCAGCGTAAAAAGTTACAAATGTAGCAGTTTATAATCAAGACTTGTAATGTAGCTGTTATCCAAAGTTTATTAATAAAGATAAAATGTGTAATACACGATAAGATTATAATTTAATATGTAACGTTTCACCTTTCCCGTACGCCGCGGATCAAGGCTCGCCGGTGCCAGGATTCGGGAGAAGGGGAAAACTCCAACTTACTTTACCTCGGTATAAGTGGTTTAAACAATTAGGTTTATTTAAGCGGTTATTATTAAAGATATTTAACACTGAAAGCTATGTACAA
>NW_021852097.1:0-1074 GCF_003651465.1 Formica exsecta
AACTAAGTGTGATTCCTTTTTCCGAGATAATATAACCTAAATATTTGATGGTCTTCCTCAGAAATAAGCATTTACTATAATTTAATTGAAAATTGTATCTTTTGAGCTCTAAAAGAACAAGTTTTAACGTATTTAAGTTGTCTTCAATAGAAACTGATGGTATCAAAATGTCATCAATATAGACTATGACTTTGTCATTTCTTATCAGAGGTTGTAAAATTTGAATTAATCTCTTTTGGAATTCGGCAGGAGCCTCACAAAATCCAAAAGGTAATCTTGTATATTTGAATTGCCCGTCAGGTGTGGCAAAAGAAAAATACTTAGTGATTTCTGGATGAAGCTTTATATTATAAAAACCATCTTTTAAATTTAACAAAGTGAAGACTGACTTGTCGCTTAAACGAGATAAACAATCTTCAATCAAAGGAAATGGGTACTTTTGTTTAATGACCTTATTATTAAGAGGTCTTAAGTCGACGTACAAACGTAACGAGCCATTCTTTTTTCTAACCGGAACAACTCTAGCGCAATAAGGAGACGTATCCTTAAACTTCTCATTAGTGCCAATTTGTCCATGGCGTAATCTTCAAAAGACTCTGAAGAATAGTTCCACTTCCTCGCTTCAACTTTCTGCATTGTAACGTTAAAAAGAACTTTTCTTTTGAAGCGATCCATAATAGCACTTCTGAAATAAAACCAGGAACGGTTAATTTCTCCTGAAGATAAGTCAAACCATCGTCTGGCTGATTTATTTAGTTTAGTCGTAGGTGCAGACAACATAACAACTTGTGATAAGTTATGTATCCTAGCTACGCTTTCAATCTTGTCAATCCATAAGTCGACGTCATCCTTTTCAGTCCCTCCAAAGGCAGGTATTAAAGAAGCCGGGAATTTAACTGAATTTCCTGTGAACAATGAAGAAATTTCAGTGTTACGAGCTTGATTCGTATGAAAGCTCTCTTGAAAGGCTGGAGACGGCTGAGTGTTTTCTGTGTGAGGATGCTGATTTGCTTGAAGATGTTGTTGAAAGACTGAAGACGGTGGATTTTGTTCTAAACGAGGTCTGCTTTGCCC
>NW_021852098.1:0-220 GCF_003651465.1 Formica exsecta
AAATATAATTGCAGGACACTTATTATTATCCCTCTTAGGTTCTTCAGGAGAAATTATTAATAATAAATTCATTTTTATAATTATAATTTTTTCACAACTTCTTCTTTTAATTTTAGAAATCTCAGTTTCAATTATTCAAGTTTACATATTCTCAATTTTATCAACATTATATAGAAGAGAAATTTAATTATATAAATTACTAAATTTAAATTAAATATAT
>NW_021852099.1:0-911 GCF_003651465.1 Formica exsecta
TGAATCATGTCACATTTCATAACGTCGCAGGAAAGTTTCATAATATCATTTTGCGCCCGATAATAGCGCCAAATTGCCAATGGATATGCGAACCCACGGATTTTGCAGAGTAATTCACAGCTTCTATAATATCGTGCAAACTTGAGTAAATACCCGATGGTATTTCAGCTTTCTTAGCGTTGATTTTCTTTTTTTGGGGACCTATCGTGAATTCTTGAATATTGATAAATTTTATGATTCCTTCTCCAGGACGTATATGAAGAAAGCTAGTCGGAAATTGAATCTCCGTGAGCGCTACTTCCCAACGTCCCTGCAAGTCTATACGTTGAGGTAATTCAGTGGTGAAACACGTGGTTTTATTCTCCGGAAAAAAACGCATGCTGCTATTACTCGGGAGAATCATATAAAATCCTTCTTCCCTCATTTTTAATTCAAAGATTTTAAACTTGAACCGGGTATCCAAGAATCGAATTTTGAAGGATATCCTTGCCAACTAACTAATAATTGTTTATTGTTACCACGTCCCCTACTTTTTATCACACGATCGACGATAAATTCTTCCCCTTGCAAGTCTTTAATAACAGATGCTAATTCTTGTTCATAAAAAATCCCGTCTATAACTTCGCCCGCTAAATCGCTTAATTCGTATACGCGTGGTTTTCTCCATTCGAGAACACGGTGAATTCGAAATATTTCTTCGCTCCACTTTGCCTCGTATCCTTTCTCAAAGGCTACTTTTGCTCTACTGACACGCACGAAATCGCCCACGTTATATTTAGCCTTTTGCCCGCGATTCTTTTTCTTCGCCCCATCGCCGTTGTCGTAATTATTTTTCTTCGCCCCATCGCCGTTGTCGTTCCAGCGATGATTCATATTTTCACGCGCGATTCGCGCATTTTCCCTCGTAACGA
>NW_021852100.1:0-340 GCF_003651465.1 Formica exsecta
AAAAGACGTCTTTAAGACATTTTTTAGACGCGCATGTTGTCTGGGAAAGTACATGCACGGACAGGAAGCACGCGCGTGCGCGCACACACACACACACACACGGGGGGGTGCAAGGGGGCCTTTGGCCCTCCTCCCGCATCCATCCCGTCGGTAGGCAGGGTGGACGTCGCTTTACAACTTACAAAATACATGCTACATTGTAAAGCGAAATCCACCCTGCCTACCGGGGGGAGGGGGGCCGAAGGCCCCGCTTGCACCACCCCGTATGTGTGTGTGTGTGTGTGTGCGTGCGCGCGCGCGCGCGCGCGTGCTTCCTGTCCGTGTATGTACTTTGGTATAT
>NW_021852101.1:0-996 GCF_003651465.1 Formica exsecta
GACGTAGATAATGGCGTCTGCAATTTTTCGCCCACGCTTGAATAAACGGTGACGTAGGTACATCCATTGAAACTCGCCCACACAAGTACATACAGCGTGATCTCTTGAAACGTTTTCTTATATAGATTCCTTGACCAATTTGGAATATCTTTTTGTCGCGAAAAAACAATATTTTTGTTTTATTTAAAAATATAAAAAATTTCACACGGTATACTTAACGTTCGACATTAAAAAAAAACAATTTGTAAGACATCTAAAAAAAAGATAATGTATTCTTTTTAATTTTTTGTGAAATATAGATAAAGAAAATTGTATTGATTCTATTCGGAAGAGAGAAAATTTAAAAAGTAAATATATTTGATGGGAAATTATATAACTCACATGAATATTTGCTTTTTGAAACGAATTGTATTTAAAGTTTTAAAGATTTTGGAAAAAAATCCCATTATGCTTAAGAGTTTAGAAGAAAAAAAGAAAACTTAAATATATATACCCATATGACCTAAATATGTATTATCTCGTTCACCGAGCCGTAAATTTCGCTCGAGATTTAGTTCCTACTACTCAGATCCCGTGGCGATAACTCGCAATATCGAGGAAGCGAGTTAACAAACTCGTTTAATCAAATTAACGTTAAATCTTCCTAAAAGTGGTTTCTAAATTATTGTAAGTTAATATAATGTCAGTCGATAGTTAGCTAATAAAATCGCGAAATATCTTTCTAGCTTTGAATGAATTTCAATTAACTGAAAATAATAGCGTTATTATAAAACAAATTTTTTCTAAATATAAAATTGTTTTTCACTTTCTTGTATAAAAATTTAAATTTTAATAATATTAAAAGGAGAAAAAAGAGAATACTCCGATATTGAACTTCTTAAATTTGCAACATTTGATTTTTAAGTAAAACTTTCTTATATCAAGATTTATTTTCTATGTATCTAGATATTGCGAAATTGGAGAATTATTGTCTCTAATGTATAATAATTTCTCTCA
>NW_021852102.1:0-223 GCF_003651465.1 Formica exsecta
AACCGGAATCGAGCAGGGCCCGTATTGTTCGGCGGACAACACGGAGCTGTATGTGCGGTCTCGGAGTAAATTCTACTCGGACTCGGGCTGGGTACTGGCCGCGACAGTTCCGGCCCGCGGTCCGTTTCCCGCCGGGGGATGACAATCTCGAGTCAAAACCCCGTCTTTCCCGCACCAAGAGCAAAACTTTCTCGGCGGTCGGCGGCAATCCTGCCGGGTGTGT
>NW_021852103.1:0-244 GCF_003651465.1 Formica exsecta
AAATAAATTAATAAATTACACTACGAAAACACCATGTTTTTCCCGTGTTTTTTCCGTTCTTTCCGTTCTTTCTTGAATGCGATCGTTGTCCCTCTCGTCAGGTGAACGTTAATAAAATTGTTTGGTTCGTACCGACAAGTAGTCGAAACAGTCTTCATCGTGGAGAATTATTTCTTGTTGGTTTTTGCAAGACCCATTTGCGACGTCTAATTCGGTGCTTTGTTGAAAATTGGGGATTTTCGTT
>NW_021852104.1:0-208 GCF_003651465.1 Formica exsecta
AAATTTTTTTACATATATTTGCAATTTGTAATATGTAATTATACTATGACAAAGATATAAATATTTTAAAAACATTTCTTATAATATAATCACATTTAATAAATAAATGTATGTAATAATGTATGATAAACTTTAAAAAATAGTAAAAAAAAAATCGCTCGTATTTGAACCCCGATCTGCGTCGTGAAAGACCAAGCGTTTTCCAATC
>NW_021852105.1:0-265 GCF_003651465.1 Formica exsecta
AAATGAAAATACCTTCGCAGAAGTGGACGCGCTGTATTTCGTCTCATGCAAGAAGTTGCTGTACACGTTGGTAATGGAATGAGTGCAACCCATTATTTCGTAAAATGCGATGCACCGTGGATCGTGGTATACCAAGTGCATAAGCAACACGGCGTATACTATTTTGCGGATTTTCTTCAAATAAGATATCACGGCGTATACTATTTTGCGGACTTTCTTTAAATAAGATATCTTATTTCGATACATGAGGTAAATAAGATATTTT
>NW_021852106.1:0-488 GCF_003651465.1 Formica exsecta
TTTTTTATAATTATATTATTCAATTAATTTTTTAATTTATGAATTTAGTTGAATGCACTAGTGCGCACCGATGCACATTAAAATCTATTATAGACAAATTTATATAAGCATAATTAATTATATTTTCCTATAATTTTAACTTTAAAAAGTGTTCTATTGTCTTTTAAATAGTTTTAATTGTTGACAGTGTTTTTTTCACGTTTATATGATCGCTGGTGATACTATTAGCTGTCAGATTTTCGCAAAATGTTATAAAATGTCAAAAAATCGCGATATCTTGTGCAATATTCTTTTTTTAGCGTATAAAATGTTAAGAGAGTTTTTTTTATCTTGTGGAATTCCATTCAGAATTTTAAATAAAATGCCGGAAATGCAAAAATAATACTTTTCTCAGGACAATTAGATATGTATTTATACGACATTAATTTAAAAAACGACTGAAACTCTCTTTTCTCTATTATTGTCTTTTTCATTTTCATTTTATTTAA
>NW_021852107.1:0-556 GCF_003651465.1 Formica exsecta
TTGAACTCTTCGATGCGCGCACTAGGCTCGAGTGGGAATCATCCATGAGCGATTTATTCGAGCCTCCGAATCACGAGATATTATTGAACTTTATCACTAAGCGAATGCTCACGCTTAACGCCGCGAAAACGGTCAAGGTCTCCGGAGACTCACCGAAGCCCGCGAAAACTCACTTCACTAGACACGAATCCAACGCACAGTGCGCTTTGTGCAAGGAGCGACACGCGCTCATGGTGTGCGGGCAGTTCAAAGCGAAGTCCGTCAACGAACGTCGATCCTTCGTCGAAGCGCATCGACTGTGCTACAACTGCCTCGGCAGTCATCCGGTTGCGAGGTGTCAATCAACCAGGAATTGCTGGTCTTGCAAGGGGCGGCATCATTCGATGTTGCAAGATGCGTACACGACCTCGAAGACTACCGACGCAACCGCACTCTCCGCAATCAAACCAAGCGATGACCGCAAAGCGATTCTTCTCGCGACCGCGCGCGTTCTCGTCGCTGACTGCTACGAAGAGCCTCATTCCGTTCGCGTCTTAATCGACCAGGGATCCGAGGT
>NW_021852108.1:0-238 GCF_003651465.1 Formica exsecta
TTGACAGATCTGCTCGGTTTCTGCCGCCAATCTGCCATTAAAAAGTATTCTGCAGATTTGCTCGATTTTTGCCGCCAATTTGTCATTAGATTATATTTGACAGATCTGTTCGATTTCTGTCGCCAATTTGTTATCAGATTTGTTGACAGACCTGCTCGATTTCTGCCGCCTATCTGTTGTCAGGTTATGTCTTCAGGACCTGTTACAATTCTGCTAACAGTCTGTCGACGTAATTGAA
>NW_021852109.1:0-203 GCF_003651465.1 Formica exsecta
AATAAATAAGTGCAATGTATTTTAAAGTAACAAATAATTAATTTCTATTAAACATTATTACATCAATAACTACACTATAACAACAATATAAATGTCCGGAGTACGTTAATATCATTAGCATATTGTTTAGCAGCGCCAAGATTTTCAAGACATAATGATAGACATAATGATAGCTACGCAGACAAATATATAAACTGTATAGC
>NW_021852110.1:0-215 GCF_003651465.1 Formica exsecta
AACGTAACGTAATGCATTACGGAAAAGCTTGTGCGATGGCCCTTAGTATCGCTGATTATGAGTATGTTTCCATCGAGGGCTTGAATCGGGTCAGAGTCGAATCAGAGTCGGGTTGGGGTGAGCGTTCTTAACGCTCGTTTGGTGGAAACACCAAACTTAAAGTTGAACTTTACCCAATAAAATTTTAAGGTAGGGTCCAAATGAGGTTCGGTGGA
>NW_021852111.1:0-1609 GCF_003651465.1 Formica exsecta
AACGTGGTAAACCTTGATATTAGCGCCGATCTTACTTCGCTTCGCTTTGTAAAATATATGCGTGGACGAATTGGGTTCCGCGTCCCCTACGGGGGGGCTCCACTTCCGGAAGATATAATCTAACCCAAACCCAAATTTTAGTTTTAAATGAGAAATAGGTTTGGGTTAGGTTATACCTTCCGGAAGTGGAGCCCCCCCCGTAGGGGGGGGGGCGGAACTCACTGCATCCACGCATGTACTATACAATACAAAACGAGGTTCACCCCATAATTGTTGTGTGGACTTTTTTAGTCTTTTATTATAAAATACCAAAATACCGCTTTCCCGAAGGACGACATTTTGTTTGCCCGACTTTAAAATATCATAACTGTTAATTGTAGACCTAAAGAAAACTCTATGTCTCTATGTAAGCAAATCGGAGGTGGCGATACTAATATAGAAATTTACCGTTTTGCCTCAAAGCGAATAGATGACATAAGATTTAATAGCCCATATTTTTTAATGATTTTACTATAATGCAATAAATTATGATGCTTAGGTTTGAATGCAATATTAAATAATTTTTTTTTATGCAAAGATACCCAGATAGCACAGGACGTTCTATGGACATGAAATGTACGTCCATTGTACATCCGATTTGAGACATCCGTTAGTAGCCAATATTTGGACGTCCATAGGATGTCCGGTCTTGGACATCAAAGTTTCACGCAATTATACCAGGTATATAAATATGAAACCGGAATTTTTGTATAGAAAATACACGTTTATTGTATGAAAATGATAAAAAATATTTTATTCGAAGTATTGCCCATTGCTAGCTATACATTTTTCCCATCTCTCTGACAATTTGTGGATGCCACGCCAAAAAAACTGTTGCTCCTTTGAGGCAAACCAGTCATCGAGCCATTTTCGTACATTTTCGTAAGAAGTTAAGTGCTGCTCAGCAAGTGCGTGTCCCATCGATGCAAATAAGTAGTAATCGGATGGAGCCAAGTCTGGTGAGTAAGCCGCATGCGAAAGTATTTCCCAACTAAACGCCTCAATCGTTTCCTTGACCGGTTTTGCTGTGTGTGATGGTGCATTATCATGAAGCAAAATCACTTTGTGTTGCCTTTTTTGATATTCTGGTCGTTTTTCACGCAAAGCTTGATTCAAATCGATCATTTGTTGTCGGTAGCGTTCAGTATTAACGATTTCGCCAGGTTTTAGCAGCTCATAATAGATCAAACCCTTCTTCCACATTCTTCGTTTCTCACGTCAAAATCGCCACTTTTAAATTTTTTTAAACCACTCAAAGCACTGTGATTTACCAAGAGCATGCTCACCGTAAGCTTCGACAAGCATTCGATGCGATTCTGCAGCAGTTTTCTTCAAATGGTAACAGAAAATCAATGCTGTCCGCAAATCGTAGTTTCCAGGCACAAAATTCGACATGTTCAACGCTATTAAAAACTATGCTGTTGTATGAAACTTGTATTGTTGTGAGTTGAAAATCATTATTAGATGTCAAAACAAGAAAATGGCGCCAATGACGCGGTTTGACGGTAACTACATTGACAGCTAAGGCCATCTATGGGCAAATTCCGGTTTCATATTTATATACCTGATA
>NW_021852111.1:3386-4800 GCF_003651465.1 Formica exsecta
AGCGTCGTGTACGTGTGTCACGTTCGCCCGGAAGTAACGAAGGTGCGTGTTTCGCGAATTGTTTGTTAGTTGTAAGTTGCGTACTAGTTTTTAAGTAACGATAGCGGGCGATCCGGTCGCCGCCCCTGCTTGGTATCGAGAATCGGATTGGGTTACATCATATCGCCCGAATTCCAGGCAAAACCTAATACTCGTCATTTCCGCGGTGCGAGGCGTATTTAACGCCGAGAAAAGGATTACGGCCGATATAACGGGCCGACATCGGCGTATATCTTCCGGGGTTTCGCGCCCCGTTTCTAACACCCAGTCTCGTACTCGCATCGTCACCGCCGCCGAATATCCGCGCGGTCGTCATTACCATTTTTGACTTTCACGGGGCCTCGCTCCGTCTATTATAATAAACTCGTTGTTATCTTTGTTCATTATCTCGAGCCTTTAATTTTTGCTTGTGTTTGTCGCTCTACTAGTTGTCGCCTCTTGCATAATTAATCGTCGCGTTAATCCGACACTTGCCCTGCCCGCCTGCCCCTCTACCGTTAGGCGAGCTAGCCAGCCCGTGGCGACTTCTAACAATTTCTTTCACATCTATCTCGCCCTTATTTCGTGCGTTTCGCGGATTGATGCGTGAAAGACCGTATCTGGCGCCCAAGTTCGATTCTCGCAATTATCTTTTGGATTTCGTCACGGTACGCGCGGAACCTTTACCATCCCGTTCTTACTCGGCGCGTTGTCCTTTTTCTCTGTTCTCGGTTTTTGTCAACGACTATCCCGCATCTCCCGTTCGGTGAATTCGCTCCTGTTCGTCGGCGCAACGTCCATCCGCGCGACGGAGAGATTGAAATGGCGGACGCGTCTATCGTTCGGTCGCGAGACGGAAGTAAAAGTCGTCGCAATACATATAATATTGTTAATCTCATAACGTGTTTCGTTTATTATAATCCAAGATACACAGTCTATAAAATTATCGTTTATTATTTCTGGATGTAAAACATTTTTTATATCAAGATAATCAAACACTTCAGGAAATTTGGATATTTTAGTATCATGTTGAAAACGATTTGAAAATCCATCAACGCAAACAAATCGATAATAAAGTCCTAATTGATGTTTGAGAGCAAGCGTGTAGGAAAGATTTACCCGTGAAGTAGTAGCTTTAGCGTAACTTTTCAATTGTTTATGTTTTGCCGGTAAATTTCTATGATATATTAGCGTCGCCACCTACGATTTGCCTCAAAATTTACATAGAGCTTTCTTTAGGTCTACAATTAACAGTTATGATATTTTAAAACCGGGCAAACAATATGTTGTCCTTGAAGAAAATTAAGAAAATTATGCTTGAAGCGCTATTCGCGTTTAGGAATATTTTGAATTTTGACATTTTTGATAAGACATATTCTGTGCATTTAGACATTAT
>NW_021852112.1:0-278 GCF_003651465.1 Formica exsecta
AGACTTGTAGACAATTGTCCGCGGGAACGTGCTACCTTTTGTTTTTTTATCAAGAGTTGAGAGTAAGCGTTCTTCGTAAGTAATTCATCCCCTACTCTAAAATGTTCGAGACAATGTCTATCCCGTTGTGTCTGTCACAAAGTGTCTGACAGCGAATAGAGAAGAAGTCCATTAAGTGTGTTCCAAGTGAATGTTAAAATGCCGTCATTGATTGAATTGGTATTGCAAGGGGATCGATCGAACGCGTCGTGGTGGGCTCACGATCTAGTGATGGGGCT
>NW_021852113.1:0-311 GCF_003651465.1 Formica exsecta
CAGAATCACGGCTCCACCTGCAAATGGGCTGCAAATTTTTTTACAGACTTTAAAAAATATTCGATGTTCCGCCCCACCCTATGGGGAGGCTCCACTTCCGGAAGATATAACCTAACCCAAACCTATTTCTGATTTAAAACTAAAATTTGGTTTGGGTTGTGGGGTGGACCTCGCTTTGCTTTGGTAATTTTTGGGTTTTTTGGGGGGGTTGGAGGTGTAGGGAGACGGGCACCCCCGACTGATTATCACTGTTGGAGTCACAACATAAAGTTTTACCGAGAGATCCGATCATATTTGTCAAAATTCAGAAA
>NW_021852114.1:0-511 GCF_003651465.1 Formica exsecta
GACGCATTCTCAATGTTCTTCGTGAAAGAGATATACATTTCCTTCTTTACGGCAATAACTCGACGCTGCCGGGAAAAGCGTCAGCCACATCTTTAATAATGAAATGCGCATTGTAACCCGATAAATTGTGAAAGAATATTGGAATTACGTAAATCTCCTTATAGATTAAATTACAATTCGAATGCGCCGGACCTCTATACCGTCCGGTTAGATGACAGTGATCGCGCACGCGAGCGTCTTCCGATTCGAACGGTTTCTCGCATACGCGACAGTGCGTCGCGCTCATGAATCTCTCACATTCGTCCGGTGTAAGATCCACCATAGGCGCATCAATGTTGAAAATAGTCTTCGCGCGAAGCGCTAAATCGTACAATTCTTTAACAAACCACGATACGCAATTCTCGCCGCGATAGGCTTTGTATGTCGAGCCAGCAGCATCGAACGCGCATCACGCGTAATATCCATTGCTGTAGACTTTGTGATGCTGAATGATAGATGTATTCGGTGTTCT
>NW_021852115.1:0-471 GCF_003651465.1 Formica exsecta
CAGTGTATTCTGTTCATTTTGGTCTCAAGAATTATTTCACCAGAAGTTTTTAATATCTAATCAATTTGATATTGCTACGCAATTCGATAATAAAGTATTATCATGACTTACAGACATGGAATCCATTGTTATGTTTGCGATCGTGCTTTTCAAGCTCGACAAATGGTACGAATCAATGGCGATAATGATGCAATTAAAAAACAAATCGCTGTTTTTAGGCGAACTGGGCTGGGTAAGGAGCCCATTGATATAGACAATGAAAGCCGATTATGTTTTAATTGCAATGTATCTATTGTACATGAAATAGAACAGATAGAACTTGATCCGACTTGCCTACGACTCAACGTTATTACCCAAACCCGAATAGTTCTTGTTTATTTTGCAATGCTATTGTAAATATTAGAACACTGTCGTTAGAATCTAGGCTAAATGTCTTTGTTCTGAAAAATATTTATATTCCTGAACACGTTT
>NW_021852116.1:0-16053 GCF_003651465.1 Formica exsecta
TCGCTCGCTCCTAGTATTCTAAATAAAACGAATATTGAAAACAATTTACACTCGAGTATTTTCGGAACATCTCCTTATCCTCCAGCGGATCTACGGATTCGCGTTACACATCGCTTCTGGCTCATCTCTGAGCGTTTCTCTCAGTTTTGGGCGATCTCGTCGAGGCCGACTCCCGAACATATTGGTCCTTTGAGCCGGATAGAAGCGTGTGTGGAGGATAAGCTCGCGAGTGAGTGATAGTTTGATACCTTCACGATGGCGGAGCAATTCGTACCTCAACAGCAACTTCAATATACGATTGATCGCTATCTCGATAATTTCAAGAAAATCGGTAGGAACAATCTAACACCAGCTAAGGTGCGTTCCAGGATTTCCCAGCTCGAAAAGATCTGGACTCAATATTTCAACGGACATACAGAACTGTCGCAGAAAATCCCGGAAGCAACTAGGTCGTCTCTCATCTACTTCAAGGAAAAACACTACGACGCGACCTACGCAGTCTATCAAAACGCTCTGGACCACATGGCAGAAATCCTGGAGGAAATGGAGCCAGTCGTGAGTCCAAATCCATCTCTGTCCTCGACAAGGCTGCACGCGGACGCGTCCGCGTTTTCGTTATCGCATCTTCCGCCTATAAAATTACCTCCGTTCGACGGTAATTATGACGAATGGGAGCAATTTCGCGATCGATTTACGACGCTAATTCGAAACAACACCGAGTTAACTGACTTTGCGCGCATGCATTTTTTATCATCGTGTCTGAAAGGTAGCGCGCTGGAATGTATCGCGAATATTTCTATAACGGCCGCTAATTTTGAAATAGCGTGGAAAGCCTTGACCTCGCGGTACGAAGACAAAAAGCGGTCGATAAACAAACATCTTTCGACATTACTCAATTTATCGACCATCTCGCGCGAATCTGCTACCAAGATGCAGACCTTATACCAGTGCTCGGATTTAGTTGCACATTTCAGCCCGATTCCGTGGCTCACGCCTATTGCCCCCAACTCATCGCTCGTGCGTTAGCGACGAGTCGTCAGATACGCGTAACTAAGGAGCGCGACGTTTTGTCTCAGGAGCGTCCGTATATAAGAATGTCCAAATATAATAATAAGACAAAGGCGTGTTGTATGGTGACTGCGAATGTTTTACTATATCTCCTTCTAGGAGTTCCTCTACCTGCTTATTTATTTCTTCCTTATGTATTTGCGGAAATCTGTATTGGGGGGGCAATAGGCGTGAGCCACGGAATCGGGCCGAAATGTGCAACTAAATCCGAGCACTGCCTTATACGATAAAGTGAATATAGCGGTCGCATCATTGAAAACCCTCGGTCGAAAGCCGGAAGAACTCTGGGATGATATTCTCGTGCATATCATTGTCCAAAAATTAGATCCGGTAACGCGCAAAGCTTGGAACGTAAAGATAAGCGATACAGATGCTCCGCCGTTTTACGAGAATTTAAGCCGATTCATTCAGTCTCGCACTCGCGCGTTAGAGGCATCCGCTCCAGCGTCAGCCTCTAAACCCGGGGTAAAACCCGTCGCAGCCGCGCGAGTTCATGCCGCCATTGCCTCTGCAAATGCACAATCGCAGTGCCCGTTGTGTCCAGTTTGACACCTTATAAATGTATGTCCTGCGTTCGTGAGCAAGATTGCGAGTCAACGTCGCGATATAGTCAAGCAACAAAAACGTTGTTTCAATTGTTTGAGCGCAAGGCATTCCGCACATGAATGCAAAAGTAAATATTCTTGTCGGGTTTGTCACATCATTCGATGCTCCACGTTGACTCGGATTCTAGCTCAAGTGCTTTGAAAAATGCACCGTCTAATTGCTCGTCGCCTCAAGCGTCGGATGCGACGCCGGAGGTAAATTCGTTGAGCGCCTCAACTGTAACGCGACAGCGATCACCCGTCCTCCTAGCGACAGCCTGGGTAACCGTGCGCAGTCCGTCGGGTCGTATCGCGGTCGTCCGAGCTCTTCTTGATCAGGGCTCTGCACTGACTTTCATCTCTGAAAGTTTAGCGCAACTCTTGCGTGTCAAACGCATTCGTATGCCGATCTTTGTTTCCGCCGTCGGCGGGATTCACGCGGGGACTTTTCAATACGCGACACACATATTTATTTCTCATCGAGAATCTCTCGCTCCGTCGCTTTCTACCACCGCGCTAATTCTAAAGTCGCTAACATCTTATATTCCGAGAAGACACGTGGATCTCTCGTCACTTTTTTATCTCTCTGAGTTACCGCGAGCAGACGCGGATCCGACGAGTTCCAATCCTATCAATCTCATAATCGGAGCTGATCTTTATAGCGACATCATTCGCGACGGTGTTCGCAAAGGAAGCGTCGGACAACCCTTCGCTCAGAATTCCATTTTCGGATGGATAATCTCGGGACTGCTCACGTCGCTCGAGAGTCAAGATCCCTTTCAGTCGACAATGACTTCCGTTCATTGCATTCGCGGTAACATTTTCGCTCATCACACTATCAGCTCTCCCTCTCTCGAAGAGGAACTTCGTCGCTTTTGGGAGATTGAAGAACTTTCACGACAATCAATTCTTACGCCGCAAGAACAATAGTGTGAAGAGCATTTCTGCTCGACGCACTATCGCGACTCCGACGGCCGGTACATAGTTCGCCTGCCGTTCAAAACGAGTCCTCCTATCGATATCGGTAATTCAAGATTTCGCGCCGAAAAAATTGTAAATTCGCTAGTACGGAGATTTCGCGATAAACCCGAGTTAGCGAAAGAATATTCCGATTTTATCTCCGAATATCAACGTCTTGGGCATATGCTGGCAGCACCGATGCCTCAAGACGATATCGAACAAACGTTCTATCTCCCGCATCACGAGGTGATCCGGGAAAGCAGCTCAACAACGCGTCTTCGCGTCGTCTTCAACGCTTCAAGCGTTACTTCGAACGGTACTTCACTCAACGACCATTTACACGCCGGTCCAAAATTACAAACCGATCTCATGTCGGTAATATTACAATGGCGCCGACATAAATACGTGTATTCATCCGACATCGCAAAAATGTATCGCCAAATTCTAGTCAATCCTCGTGATATAAATTATCAGCGGATACTATGGAAAGCAACTCCTTCGGAACCGTTAATCGATTACCAATTATTAACAGTCACGTACGGAATGTCATGTGCTCCGTTTTTGGCACTTTGCGTCTTAAAACAACTAGTCATCGACGAAGGTCAGTACTTTCCGCTCGCAATTCCTATCCTGAGAGATAATATTTATGTCGACGACTTACTTTTCGGAACTGACGATACGACTCGAATTCGCCAAGCGCGCGATCAATTAAATTTAATGTTAAAGCGCGGCGGATTCGTATTACGGAAATGGGCTAGCAATTCGCCCTCTCTCCTCGAGGATATCGACATAGCAGATCACGGTTTAACTACGAAAAAATCTCTTGCTGAAGACGAACAAATTAAAATCCTCGGAATCGGATGGAATCCGGCAAACGATATTTTCGAGTTTCGTGTGTCACTGACGGCTAATGCCCTGGATACCAAGCGTACGATCTTGTCCGCGATCGCCAAATTCTACGATCCGCTTGGATGGGTCACTCCGGTCACGATTACCGCAAAAATCTTTATGCAGCAACTCTGGCGAATAAAAATCGATTGGGATGATGTTATTTCCGAACCACACATAGCAAAATGGATGCGGATCAAACGGTTACAAAGATCTTCCGTGTTATTGCTGGACAGATTCCACGACCGTGCTCGCGTGGGTATGTCAAACTCCATCACGATGGAAGACTTTTGTCGCAAATCGCGTGAACGACATTCAGACTCGTCTCCCAGACGTCGAGTGGCGGCACGTGCCAACAGAGGAAAACCCCGCGGATTGCGCTTTGCGCGGAATATACGGCGATGAAATTCTCAATCGTGAGCTTTGGTGGCAAGGCCCTCCATGGCTACATTCCGCTTCCGATCAATGGCCATGCAACACACCGCACTTTCCAACGGAACCCCCTCTTGAAGAAAAAATTAATTCGCTGCAATGCTCTCAACCTCACGTTACGTGGAACCTCGCTTCAAGATATTCATCGTGGCCAAAATTAATTCGCGTCACCGCGTATATCATCAAATTCATAAGCTTATGTGATCGTAATCGCTCGTCGTCGTTTTCCCTTCTGTCGTCTCACTATCCAGCATCGAGAAGCATAGCGTTTTCTGCATCCGACTGCAACACTGCCAGAATTTTCTGGATTAAGAAAATTCAAGCTGACTTATTTCCGACGGAGATACACGAGCTGTCAAAAAATCAGAGCCTCTCGTCGAGAAGCTCACTTCTCTCACTTCGACCGTTCCTCGATCGGGACGGGATTCTACGCGTGGGCAGACGGCTTAACAAAGCCCCGTTGCCAATGCCAGTTCGACATCCGATTCTTCTCTCATCTCATCCTCTCGTTACATTGATTGTGAATCTAACTCATTTACGAGCGTTACATGCCGGACCGCAACTTACGCTAAATGTTCTGCGCCGCGATTTCTGGATACTTCGCGCTCGTAACATAGTAAAATCTGTCATTCATAAATGCGTTATATGTACTCGCGAACGAGCCGCGACTCCCACACAAATCATGGGAGATCTTCCCGAAACTCGCGTGACAGCGACAGTCCGCTGTTTTTTGCATTGCGGTTTAGATTACGCAGGACCCGTGCAAATTCGCGCTTCAGCTGGACGAGGTATTACGTCGCGTAAAGCATATATCGCATTATTTATCTGCCTTGCGACAAAGGCAATACATTTGGAGTTAGTAAGCGACTACTCCACTCAAGCCTTTTTAAATGCTTACTCTCGATTCTGCGCTCGCCGCGGCCTCCCGCACTCCATGTATTCGGACAACGGGACAACATTTGTCGGGGCGGACCGAGAAATGACCGTCGCGTCCCGGTCAGCATTACGCGATCCGAACTTTCTGAACTTGACTGCCTCCGATAACGTGTCGTGGAATTTTATTTCCCCGTCTACTCCGCACTTCGGCGGATTGTGGGAGTCGGGCGTACGGAGCGTCAAAACTCATTTGCGCCGCGTGTTAGGGAATCACATGCTCACATTCGAGGAATTCTCGACTTTGCTATGCAGAATCGAAGCGTGTCTTAATTCTAGGCCGATTGCGCCCCTCTCCGATACGCTTGAGGACTACGAGGGTCTGACCCCCGCTCACTTCCTGATCGGAGTCGCTCTTACTGTAAACCCGGAACCATCATTGCTCGATCTCCACGAAAATCGTCTTTCGAGATGGCAGCTCGTCCGACACGTTACCGAGCGATTTTGGAAGCTATAAGGTAACGATTATTTAAATACGTTACAACAAAGAGCAAAATGGCGAAAGGTCAAGCCACCGATCAAAACCGGGCAACTTGTCCTGTTGCGAAATCCGCTGTTACCCCCCTGCAAATGGGAGTTGGGCCGAGTGACACACTGTCACCCCGGCTCCGACGGCTTCGTACGGGTTGTCACCGTCAAGACGGCCACCTCCGAATTCAAAAGACCAATTGTTAAACTGTGCGTATTACCGGTCAATAGTGAGGCAACGAGCAATTAGACTCCTTCACCGCGTTGCGTTTCATTACTGTACATTATTAGATTAAGCTCAAAATGGTCAAGATGCGAGCGTCATTCCGCCAAGGCGGGCGGCAAATTCAGCGCGTCAAACCACGTCGCGCAACTTGTCGTCTTTTCGCTCATGCTGTTACTTGTGGCGTGCGCTCTTATCGTTTAATGCAATTGCTGTATCGATTATTTTGGAACTATCGTTCCAAGGCGGGCGGTATGTTCAAAATTGAAACATTAAAATTTCGTTTCTTTAGCTTTTAATAAAAGCGTCTTTTATAAAACTTTAAATTAGAGGGACCAAATCTCGACCAATTTTCACGACATTTTTCTATTGTACTTGCGGCAGTAATATTGTTCATCACATAAACTTCAGGCCATTTCGTATGTGAGTCTACGCAAACCAGAAAATTATGACCCATAAATGGTCCAGCAAAATCCATATGGATCCTTTGGAATGGTTCATCCGTAGGCTCCCAATGATGCAACGGTACTGGTTTGGGATCATTTTGGAATCGACTACATTCTCTACAATTTCGAACAGTTTTTTCAATGTCATTATCGATACCTTGTCACCAAACATAATTCCTACATAGGCCTTTCATTTTAACAATTCCTACGTGACCGGAGTGTAATTCTTCGAGAATTCTGCCACTTAAAACTTCCGGTATTACCACTCTATCTTTTCTTAACAGTATTCCATTGCTTAATGCAAACTCATGATTCTGTAGCCCTAATTTTTTTAAGCATTTACCTTTTTCTAGAGCTTCTATTATTTTCGCGAGATCGGCGTCTTTGGACGTCTTTTTTCGAATTTCGCCTTAAGGGGATCCTGAACTGACGGGCGAACTCCGATGGGTTAGCGCCTTATCTAAACGTAACTAAAAGGCTATTCTATGGGATTGGTTTATTTTATACATATGACTTGCAAAAAATTTATAACAATCAAATATTGTTACGAGTCGACAACTGTAGACGCCATATTGGGATAAAAATAGATAAGAAAAACTGTAATTTTTAAACTTTTTGGAGATTTCAGCATAAAATCGATTGTCCCATAGAACATTGATGTATGTACTTTAATCATGTAAAAGCATTTGTAATTCTGTATAGCCATTACGAAAACTAGTACAGTTAAAAAAAATGCGTTTGGTCGGTAAAACAGACATGTTCCTGGATCCCCTTAAGCGGTAACATGTTTAGCGTTTCTATTGTAAAAACATCCAGCGCGTCACAACCTGCGATAACCTTTTGATCGGTAGTCGAGAAAAGCCATCGGCGTTGCCATGATTTTCTGTTTTTCCAAATTTAATGTCAAAATCAAAACCTTGAAAAAAAACCGCGTAATGTTGCATACGCATCGCGCTATACAGGGTGTTCCGGAACAACTTAACCTAACCTTCCGTCCGTGAAATGACGTATTCCTGATACAATTCTAGGACGATTTTTCCTTTACCAAAATTTGAATTGAAGCGTAATTTTTGAGTTATAAGCAAAAATAGTCACAGCGAATCTTCATGCTACGTATTTTTAACTGCTGCACGGTTATTATTATTTAGCGACGGATCGCGGAGACTGCGCGACCACATTGTTACGTTGCCTAGCGCCGCCGAATGTACGCACCGCTCTTGCATGTCGCATTGCGAACAACCACCGTTCACGCGAAACTCTGTACGCACCGCTCCCGCATGTTGCAACGTACTTATTATATAGCTCAGTGTTAGATATTAAGAATCACTTGAATAAACATAATTGTTTAAACCGCTTATACCGAGGTAAAGTAAGTTGGAGTTTCCCCCTTCTCCCGAATCCTGGCACCGGCGAGCCTTGATCCGCGGCGTACGGGAAAGGTGAACCGTTACAAAACTGGAAATCTAAGTTTATCACTTTCTTTTAACTTTGTTTCAGCCTACTTAGATGCCCGCGTGGGTAAACAACTTAAAGAAAGACGCGGTAATTAAATTACTGGCCTCGCACGGATTCGAAACCGTAGGCAACCTTGACGAGCTACGCCGACAGCTCCGTCGTTTTGTTACCAGTAACCCAACTCTTTTCGCGTCCCACCCCACGACCCCCGAAGACACGAAGATGCCGCTAGCAAACGAAGGCCCGACCGCCGGCACGACCGGAGCGACCCCCGTCGATCCAGCTAAGGCCATGAATCAAATATGGAAGTGGGGGTGCCACTTTGACGGGAAGAACCCGTTGGCGTTCCTGGAGCGCATCGACGAGCTGAAACGAGGATACAGCTACGACGACGAGCAGTTGCTCTTGGGGCTGCCCGAACTTCTTCGCGGCGAACCACTGATGTGGTACCGCAACTGCCGCAATAACTGGACCCTGTGGGCCGAGTTTTGTCGGGACTTCCGCGTCCAGTATCTGCCCAGCAAGTACTCATACCAAGTAAGGAGTACGATCCAAAGGCGGAAGCAGCAACCACGTGAGGCGTTCCAACAATTCGCCACTGAGGTAATGACCCTTATGCGACGCGCAGGCGGCTACACGCCCCAAGACCAGCTCGAGCAGCTGTACGCCAACATGCGCCCGGAATATCGCCTCTACATCCGAAGAGGCGAGATTACCAACACTAGCGCGCTCAGCGCACCAGTCACCGATATCGAGGTGATCGAAAACCTGCGTCGGCAAGAGGAGCGTAAGACTCCAGGACCGAGAGTGGCAGCCGCTGCCTACAGCCGAGATGACTGCTGCTGGAGATGCAAGCAGCGAGGACACACCCGGCAGGATTGCCGCCGACCGCCGAGAAAGTTTTGCTCCCGGTGCGGAAAAGACGGGGTGTTGACTCGAGACTGTCATCCCCCGGCGGGAAACGGACCGCGGGCCGGAACTGTCGCGGCCAGTACCCAGCCCGAATCCGAGTAGAATTTACTCCGAGACCGCATATACAGGTCCGTGTCGTCCGCCGAACAATACGGGCCCTGCTCGATTCCGGATCGGAAGTTTCGTTTATCAGCACCGAAACCGTCAATCGCCTAAAGATCCGCACACGTCGTCCAGACACCGTGGCTAAACACGTTAACTTAGCGGATGGGACGCGGATCCCCATCACCAGAGTTCTCACACTCCCCATCACCCTCCAGGGGGAGACTATCCCACACCAATTTTCCGTTCTGCCGAACCTTAGTAGCTCCATGCTAATAGGCATAGACCTATGGGCCAAGTTGCGGATTACGCTGCCACCACCACCACCGCCAACAGAACCGACTGACAACCTGACCACCCTGGAAGTCATAACCGTCGGCAGCACCGCAGGGAGATCCGAGGAAACCCAACGCCTGGAGAGGTTTTTAGCGACCGAATTACCAAAGTTTGAACGGGTTCGAGGGCCAACCGATCGGCTACAACACCACATCCGATTAAAGCCCGGACCCGCCATCAAACAACGATATCGCCCACGTACTCCGGCGATGCAGACCATCATTGACCAGGAAGTACGAACAATGGAGAAGGAGGGAATCATTGAGCCCTCAACTAGCGCCTGGAGCTCTCCAATCGTCCTGGTCAAGAAGAAGGAAGGGGTCTACCGCTTTTGCATCGACTATCGAAAACTGAACGCGGCATCCAAAAAGGATGCCTATCCGCTGCCGCACATCACGGCCACACTAGATTAGCTGCGTGGAGCTAAGTACTTATCCACGCTAGACTTAAAAAAACGGATATTGGCAGGTGCCTCTCACACCGCAAAGCCGGCCGGCAACCGCGTTTACTGTGCCCGGCCGCGGCCTGATGTATTTCAGGGTGATGCCCTTTGGCCTGCACTCGGCGCCCGCTACCTTCCAGAGATTGCTCGACTGGATACTCGGCCCGGAACTCGAACCGCACGTTCTGGTGTACCTCGACGATATTATCATCGCTAGCCGCACATTCGAGGATCACTTACGGCATCTGTCCAAGGTCTTTCGCCGCCTGCGCCAGGCACGGCTCCGTCTCAATCCGGATGAGTGCCACTCCTGCCGGACGAGCCTCCGCTACCTCGGGCACGTTATTGACCGCCGGGGTATCCGCACCGACCCCGAGAAAGTGAGCGCCGTCGCGAATTGGCCAGCACCGACCACCGTGAAAAAGGTACGCCAGTTTCTGGGAGTGGCCTCGTGGTACAGGCGCTTCATCGCCGACTTTTCGACCCTCGCCGCACCCCTCACCAGGCTGACACATAAGAAGGTCAAGTGGACTTGGACGGACCACGAGGAAGCCGCTTTTCGAGGGCTAAAGAAAGCCCTGACCACCGCGCCGGTCCTGGCCTGTCCAGACTTCGCGAGGCCATTTGTTCTCCAAACCGACGCCAGCGCACACGGTCTGAGGGCCGTATTAACCTAGCACCTTGACGAGGGAGAGCGAGTCATCGCCTACGCCAGCCGCACCCTCAACGTCGCGGAGCGTAATTACAGCGCTACCGAGTTGGAGTGCCTGGCAGTCGTTTGGGGCATCCGGCGGATGCGCGAGTATCTCGAGGGTTACCGCTTCACGGTCTTGACCGACCACCAGGCCCTCCGTTGGCTGCAGCGGATCGAGGAACCTACCGGCCGCCTAGGGCGATGGATATTCGAGCTTCAGCAGCACGACTTTGATATCCAATACCGCCGAGGGGCCCTTAACCGGGTGGCCGATGCCCTGTCTCGTACGCCAGAGGCCAACGCGGTCACGCGACAGCCAACGTGCCGCTGGTACCGCCGCATGCTCACGGAGGTAGAGTCGCGGCCAGCCGACTTTCCGGACTACGAGGTGCGGGGCGGGCGACTCCAGCGCCATATCCTGCACGACCTGGACTTTGGGGAAACACCGACCGAAGACCAGTGGAAGCAGTGCGTCCCCACCGAACAGCGTCTACCCTTGCTCGGCCGGCTGCACGACGATCCGGCAGCCGGACACCTAGGCATCGCAAAGACCATCGCTCGCATCGCGCCGCTTTGCTATTGGCCAGGCATGTTCCGGGACATTACCAGATATGTCCGAAAGTGCCCGAAGTGCATAGCACACAAGGCCTCGCAACAACGACCGGCCGGGACTCTCCGCGCGACCGCTTGCACCGCCCCCTGGCAGCAGGCTGCCGTCGACTTAGTCGGACCACTACCCCGATCCACGAAGGGGCATACGTGGCTGCTGACCATCCAAGACCGCTTCAGCAAATGGCTAGAGATGGTTCCACTACGCCGGGCCACCGCTGAGAATCCGGCGCATGCCGTGACTCAACATCTCATCTATCGGCACGGGTGCCCAACAACGCTGGTCTCCGATAATGGGACCCAGTTGGCGCGAATTGGCACGACCCCACCCGGAGGATCGGAAACCGCCGGCCCCAGCTCCAAGTCCGGACGTCAACCGGAAGCGGCTCGAAGAGGCCTTCGAGGTGGTCCGTATCCACCTGGCTCGCGCGTTCCAACGACAGGAACGCCATTATAATCTGCGTCGGCGCGACTGGCGTCCGCAGATAGGCGAGCAGGTCTGGAAGAGAGATCGGCCCCTCCCCAGTAAGAGCGGCGCATTCAACGCCAAGCCGGCGCCTAGATACATCGGACCCCTGGAAGTCCGGAAGATCGTATCACCGGTCGTGATGGACCTCCGCGACGCCAGAGGGAAGTGGCACCAGCACATCCATGTGCAAGACCTGAAGCCGGCCCCGGACACCGACAACGAGCACCCTGAGCCGGAGGACTGAGCCCCGACAACCAGCGCCCCCAGTGGAGGAGGACCAGCCACCGGAGGACTCCGCCATCGCCCAAACGCCCTCCCATACATACCCTTCCGCCGCGTCGGCCGTGCGTCAAACCGGGTCCCCCTCGCCCGCCGAGAACCTCCGTCGGATGTGGATGGCCTATCCGCCATCCGGCCCGACCCCCGGATCAACCGAGCCCGTCCCACCAAGGCGCCCGTCCGCCCGTCGTACTTCCCCGTACGGTACCGTTGCTCCAGTGGCTTCGTTGAGTCGACAACTCATCCGGAGTCAACACCCCCCCCCGAAACCCTGAGCAGCCAAAAGACCACCAGGACGACAGCGCAGCCACGGGGCCACACCGCCCCGCCCTCCCACGACCTAATTCCCCATCGTCCCCGGGACCGAATGTCCAGCGCCACCCACCGGCTCCGTGCCACGACACACACGGAGCGACCGCCACCCGCACGCCATCTCTCGGCGGAAACTCGAGGCGCCCACGCGTGACCACGCGTTCCGAATAGTTCACGCGTCCACCGTTACGCGTCGCATCGCACAAACCGAAACCTATAAGCAAGATACCCTTCGACATATTATATAGGGCCGGTAAGTCCAGAGAGAGAGCATCACTCGCTAAGATGAGCCACCAGGCCGAAGTCGAAGCGCTTTTTGGCGAGCTATCCGATAGCTCTGACGAACCGAAACGGCCTAAGCCGCCGCCCAAACCGCCGGACAAACCGGACGAGCGGAAGACGGGTCGGCCTCCGCGGCCGGGAACCTTGGTCCAACGGTCGGACGCGGACCAACGCCGCAAGGCGATTATGCTCGCAAGTCCGCCGCCTCCGAGGCCCCGGGAGCGGGGGTCCCGGCCCGCGCCTCCACGTCGTCCTCGACCGGCACGACCCACCTTCCCCAAACGGGGATGCTTGGTTCGTGCCTCCTCCCGCCTTAAATCCCCCCCTCGCTTCACTCCGTGCCTCTCACTCAGCGCCTATGGCGCCCCGAATAGCGCAATTCGAGTAATGACACGTGACACATGACACCCGCTATTCGTCGCGGGAGGCGCGGAAGAGGTATTGAACCCCCGCGAGGATCGTATAAATAAGATGAAGCGATCGATATTAGAATGAATAATCTTTCGATCATTAGCGATTATTAATAAGCGCGAATAAGATATGGCAGCGTACACAAGTCACGAATATTACGACATGCTAATGACACTTGGCGAGTGTCACGGGCAGCAGAATCATGCTGCAAGAAGATACGCCGAATTGTTTCCAAACCGAAGACATCCATCGGGTCATGTCATACTTGCAGCAGCTCAAAGACTGTACGATACTGGCAGTGTCCTGCCGAACAAACAGGACACTGGGAGAGATCGTTACATTAGAAATGTACGGAACACGGAGAGAGTCGTACGTGCTTTCGAGGATAATCCCGAAACGAGCATTCGGGTAGTTGCTCGAGAAAATGACTTATCTTGTACAACCGTACAAAAAATATTAAAAGAAGAAAAGTTGCACGCGTTTCATTATACACGCATGCAACATTTACGACCAGCAGATTAGCCCGCAAGACGAACGTTTTGCGAAAATTTTCTGCGAAATATCGATCGAGATCCTAGATATTCCTCTCGTGTGATATTCAGCGATGAATCGCTATTCACACAGGAAGGAATTTTTAATGTGCATAATATGCACTTTTGGAGCGAGGAAAATCCCCATGTCACACGACTTCGAAATTTTCAAACCCGTTGGAAGATTAATGTGTGGGCTGGAATAATGGGCACTGAAATACTTGGTCCAGTTATTCTTCCAGATGTTTTAACTGAAAAAAGTTACGTCGATTTTTTAACAGAAAATCTACCAGATTTTCTAGAAGATGTGCCATTATTTGAAAGAAACGAAATTATCTTTCAACAAGACGGTGCTGGGCCGCACAACGCCAGGATCGTTTCGAATTATTTAAACGAGCATTTTCCCGGACGCTGGATGGGTCGGTACGGCCCGATACGTTGGCCCGCAAGATCTCCGGATCTCAACCCCCTTGATTTCTTCTTATGGGGATATTGTAAGGAAGTAATTTATAAAACGCTTCCTGAAAATATCGAAGAGCTAGAGACAAGATTACGACATTCTATTTGGGATATCGACGAAGAAATAATGCAGAACGTCGAAAGAAATTTATTAAAACGCATGAGAGCTTGCGTTAGAATGGACGGCGGGCATTTCGAGCATTTGCTCTAAAATTTTTTTTTAAACAATCCGCTCTTTTCAGAGCGACCAATATATTTTAACGTTGGAACATCTGATTTGAGCAGAATAAAAATAAATTTTCCCAAATGTAATTTATTAATTACATTATTCTTGCGATCTTGCGATTGACTGAAACCTTCGCATCGTAAATGCAATAATTTCGAAAACGTAATAATATGCAGGTAAGCCTTTTTGTGGATTAAGAATTTGACTGATAGGTTTATTATCCGTGAGAAGCGTAAATCGCTTGCCATATAAAAAGTTGTGAAATTTTTTAATACCGAAAACTATGGCGTACGTTTTTTTATCCAGCTGCGTATATTTTTTTTTAGTTTCATTTAATGTACACGAGGCATATTGAATTACACGTTCCGATCCGTCCGGATATCTGTGTGATAGCACTGCTCTGACCCCATACGGACTGGCATCAGTTGTCAGGACTACTGGCAATTTCGGATTGAAAGAAACTAATATCTTATCACTTCAAAAAGCCCGTTTGGCGCCTTTAAAAGCTCTCTCACACTCCTGCGTCCATTAAAAACCACCGTTCTTTCTTAATAACGCATTTAGTGGTCTTAAAATATCACTGAGATTTTCTATAAAACGACCATAATAATTTATCAAACCTATAAGAGCCCGAATCTCAGATACATTCGTAGGTCTCGGTAGCTTTTCCAAAGCTTCTATCTTATTCTTTTCTTTCTTAATGCCATACTTTCCAATTACATGCCCACAATACGATATTTGATCCTTCAAAAACGAATATTTCTTTAGGTTAATACGTACATTATTTTCTGATAAACGGTTCAGGACTAGTTCCAAAATTTTTAAATGTCTTTCCTCATTTATACTTGCAATTTTTATGTCATCTAAAAATACAATTACCTCTGGGATATCTTTCAAAATATTTTCAATTATTCTCTGCCAGATCGCAGGCGCTGATGCCACTCCGTACATGAGCCGGTTACACTGATACAAGCCTTTAGACGTATTTAGTGTAAGGATTTCTTTATCCTGTTCCCGCAATTCGAGTTGCAAATAGGCTTGTTTCAAGTCTATTTTCGAGAATACTTTACAGCCAGCCATTTTGGCGAATAATTCGTCATGGGTCGGTAATGGATGCTCATCAACTACTAAACGTGGATTAACTGTGACGCTAAAGTCTCCACAAATTCTTATGCTGCCATCTCGCTTTAAAACCGGTACTATCGGTGTTGCCCATCTAGAAGCTTCTACTGGTTTCAAAATTCCTGCTTGCACCATTCGGTTTAGTTCATTTTCTACTTTATTTGTAATTTGAAATGGAACTTGTCTACTTCGAAGAAAAACTGGTTGTGCATTTGATTTCAAATTCAAATGAGCTTTTATTCCTTTAATAGGTGAGAATTCTTCACTTGTTAAATTTGAAAACTTTTCTGATAGATTCTTTAAACGACTATCGTACGACTGTTCTACCAGATTCAATGACTGCATTTCTTTCAAGCTTTCTTTTAATTTATTCAAAGTTTGTAGTTGATTTATCTATTCCCGGCCCAAAAGCGGCTGCCTTTACATCTTTAACTTTTACTTTTACAAAACCTATAGGCACAAAACTTTTTTTGCAATACGAACGTAATTTTAAATCTGTTTCATAGATTTTTAACTTAGGCATCTTTGATTTTAACCAACAATGACTTGCCAAAGTCACCGCAGCTCCGCAATCTACGTCAAACGATACCTTTTTCTGTTCTACATAGAGAGAGATCGTATACTTCGATCGATACTTCGAATGCTCGCTTTCCTTTTCTACTGCAGCGATATCCTCATATTAGTTTGTGCTTTCTTCTTACAAACTTTTCTCAAGTGGCCCAGACCGCTACATTCTAAGCACTTTGTACTCCGAGGAAGAGAACAAGAGGGCGCCAAGTGATTTTTACCGCACCTGTAACATACAATTTTATCTAATTTAACATTGTTTCTATTATGCCTAACGCTTCCAGAGTCTTTCGACGACCACGTCTTCTTCGCTTCTAGTTTCGGGATAGGCTGCCCTGCTTTCTTACCCTTCCTTTTCACTCAACTTCTTCTTACTCTTGACTCCAGCTCCAATGAAATCGACTGCAACTAAAGGTCCTGTCCCTTGATCTTCTTTCAGCTGATGAATCCTTTGATCCGCTTTTTCCATGGAGCAGGCAATTTTGAGGGCTAAATCCATCAAATCGACTGTTTCCAACAGTCTGGCTTGAATCCGCGGGAATTTAATTCCAAAAACGAATTGATTTCTCAGTTCCGTTTTTAAATAATTGCCAAATTTGCAGTGCAACGAAAGTTTTTGCAACGCTGCCATATATTCCTGCGCCGACTCTCTGTCCTTTTGCATACGTTTGCGAAAAGTGAATATTTCCGCAATTTCTAAAGGTTCCGGCGCATAGAATTCTTCCAATTTTTTGCATAAATCCTCGAATGATTTAGTATACGGGTCGTCCGGATCTAAACGATCACACAATATTCCAAAAGCTTCTACTCCAATGTAGTGCAGCAAATAAGCCACTTTTTCATC
>NW_021852116.1:16537-18304 GCF_003651465.1 Formica exsecta
CTTTTCTTTCTTAATGCCATACTTTCCAATTACATGCCCACAATACGATATTTGATCCTTCAAAAACGAATATTTCTTTAGGTTAATACGTACATTATTTTCTGATAAACGGTGCAGGACTAGTTCCAAAATTATTTTTAATCTTTCCTCATTTATACTCGCAATTTTTATGTCATCTAAAAATACAATTATCTCTGGGATATCTTTCAAAATATTTTCAATTATTCTCTGCCAGATCGCAAGCGCTGATGCCACTCCGTACATGAGCCGGTTACACTGATACAAGCCTTTAGACGTATTTAGTGTAAGGATTTCTTTATCCTGTTCCCGCAATTCGAGTTGCAAATAGGCTTGTTTCAAGTCTATTTTCGAGAATACTTTACAGCCAGCCATTTTGGCGAATAATTCGTCATGGGTCGGTAATGGATGCTCATCAACTACTAAACGTGGATTAACTGTGACGCTAAAGTCTCCACAAATTCTTATGCTGCCATCTCGCTTTAAAACCGGTACTATCGGTGTTGCCCATCTAGAAGCTTCTACTGGTTTCAAAATTCCTGCTTGCACCATTCGGTTTAGTTCATTTTCTACTTTATTTGTAATTTGAAATGGAACTTGTCTACTTCGAAGAAAAACTGGTTGTGCATTTGATTTCAAATTCAAATGAGCTTTTATTCCTTTAATAGGTGAGAATTCTTCACTTGTTAAATTTGAAAACTTTTCTGATAGATTCTTTAAACGACTATCGTACGACTGTTCTACCAGATTCAATGACTGCATTTCTTTCAAGCTTTCTTTTAATTTATTCAAAGTTTGTAGTTGATTTATCCATTCCCGGCCCAAAAGCGGCTGCCTGTCGTATTCCACTACATACATATTTAAAAACTTAACTGCGTTTACATCTTTAACTTTTACTTTTATTAAACCTATAGGCACAAAACTTTTTTTGCAATACGAACGTAATTTCAAATCTGTTTCATAGATTTTTAATTTAGGTATCTTTGATTTTAACCAACAATGACTTACCAAAGTCACCGCAGCTCCGCAATCTAGATCAAATGATACCTTTTTCTGTTCTACATAGAGAGAGACCGTATACTTCGATCGATACTTCGACTGCTCGCTTTCCTTTTCTACTGCAGCAATATCCTCAATATAATTAGTTTGTGCTTTCTTCTTACAAACTTTTCTCAAATGGCCCAGACCGCCACATTCTAAGCACTTTGTACTCCGAGGAAGAGAACAAGAGGGCGCCAAGTGATTTTTACCGCACCTGTAACATACAATTTTATCTAATTTAACATTGTTTCTATTATGCCTAACGCTTCCAGAGTCTTTCGACGACCACGTCTTCTTCGCTTCTAGTTTCGGGATAGGCTGCCCTGCTTTCTTACCCTTCCTTTTCACTCAACTTCTTCTTACTCTTGACTCCAGCTCCAATGAAATCGACTGCAACTAAAGGTCCTGTCCCTTGATCTTCTTTCAGCTGATGAATCCTTTGATCCGCTTTTTCCATGGAGCAGGCAATTTTGAGGGCTAAATCCATCAAATCGACTGTTTCCAACAGTCTGGCTTGAATCCGCGGGAATTTAATTCCAAAAACGAATTGATTTCTCAGTTCCGTTTTTAGGCCCCGGGAGCGGGGGTCCCGGCCCGCGCCTCCACGTCGTCCTCGACCGGCACGACCCACCTTCCCCGAACATACTACCGCCGGGAGAGGTAGGACCGTGTGCGCCGCCGCGACTACCACCCAAGCGGCGGCCCCAC
>NW_021852117.1:0-133 GCF_003651465.1 Formica exsecta
CTGTGAGCCGAGAAACGTTGTTCCTCAATTTACTTGATCTGTTACTAAAATTTTCGGCAAATATCACTTACAGGCACGTCATTAAGTCGTTCCGAACGACGGAAATTTGCGTACACTTCCATCTTAGCCTTGT
>NW_021852117.1:19779-20033 GCF_003651465.1 Formica exsecta
AACGAAGGAAACTTGCGTACACTTCCATCTTAACTTTGTGAGATGAGAAGTCTTGTTCCTCAATTTCCTGTATGTGTTATAAAAATTTTCGGCAAATCTCACTTACAGAAACGTAACTAAATCGTCCCGAACGAAGGAAACTTGCGTACATAGCGATCTTAACTCTGTGAGCTGAGAAACGTTGTTCCTCAATTTTTTTGATCTGTTTAAAAAATTTTCGGCAAATATCACTAACAGGCACGTAACTAAGTCGT
>NW_021852118.1:0-286 GCF_003651465.1 Formica exsecta
AAGTAAAGCGGACGGACGTTTCGGCTCTTTTTGGAGCCATCTTCAACATACTAGTTTAATTCGCAAATTTCTACACAGTTCACATTATATATAAGTCAAAGAATTAAAATTACAAATCAATATCAATCAAATCAAATAAATTAATTAATTAAATTAAATAATATCGGTGTGTCTGGGTACATTATATATAAGGTTAGAAAAATAAATAATCGTAAATAAAAAGATGTAAGGTAATGTAATTGGTGTGTCTATACGCATTGCCATCGCCGAAACTCTCCTCGAATAT
>NW_021852119.1:0-863 GCF_003651465.1 Formica exsecta
TTATATACTTCTATTTTACTTATCTTATTTTTTAATAACTAAGAAAAAGATACACACATACAGTGGCGTGCAAAAATTTCCAGCCAGTGACATTTTGTAAATATAACAATTATAACTATAAATACTTTCACAAACATAAACAATATTTTTTCACTATATTATTTTGTTTCCTATATGTTATACTCGCACCTGATAATGGTTAAAAAGTCATTAGGTTTTTTTTAATAAATTAGAGTACGAAATGTCACAGGCCGGAAACTTTTGCACGCCACTGTATATTGCGGTGATATGTTTTTTTAGTCATGTAAAATATTATATTTTTAAAAACTCATATTTTCTCTAAAAGGATTTATGTATATCAAATATATAAAAGATTAATTTTTATTTCTTGCTTCTTTTAAATATGCAATTTTGGATCTCTCGACGAACGCTGTATACATATATAATTTAATTACAATCTTACCATATCCATCAGTTGTTTCTTCATAAAGGGTCTCATCATATTCAGAATGACATCGATTACCGGAGAAGCATTCATAAAGTGGAAACCCTTCAGCCTAACGGGCAAACCCTCTTGTAAATAGTAAAGGAATTTCTTGAGTCCCATGGGACTCAAACGGCCAACGTGGCCGAAAGAAATGTTTTTCATGTCGAATAATATTACGTGGCCGTTACAGGTACCCTGCGTATAGAGCCACAAATCTATTACCATATTTAGCAATTTCATCACGTCGTTATAAACAAAGTGCGATGGCTCGCTATCCAGCAATCTTCCGTATATGATTTTGTAGCCGTCTTTAGTAGTTCCTTCCAAAATCTGTTGTGTTCTGTTGATAATTTATAAAGGCCATCTTTACTCTATA
>NW_021852120.1:0-739 GCF_003651465.1 Formica exsecta
ACATAACAACCGACGCGAAATTTGAGACAAACAAGTAGAAAATTCCAGAACACAAAAAGATCGGTTGTATAAAAGCTCTCTTGGGGAACCGCCGGGCGCACTCGATCCGATATTTTTGACGAGACAGTGTGTGAATTTTGTACGTAGACGTTCGCTAGATAAAGTTAAAGTGGCTCGCTTTTTCTTTGTCGCTTGTGGTTCGCGAGATATCGCGTCTTCGAGACTATTTGTAGCTAGCAAATATTCGAAACGAAATTCTATACGTGGCTCGCTGGTTATTCCGTCGCTCGCGGAACCGCTCCGTTTATACCGTCGCTTGCGGTATTCGATATATCGATATATCCCGGAGATTATCGTTGCGCTCCCGGTTGCTCGCCGGAGCCAGACACGGTTAAGATTAACATAAATCTGAGCAACAAAGAACCAAAGAACTTTTTATTGTTTTAAATTAAATTGACTGCTTTTCACATAACGCCTTCGTGCCCATTTCACGTGATCCTCGCGCTCCCGCGTTCACTCGCGCACAGTTATGCTTACATAGACGACATACTGATAGCCTCGAAATCAAAAGAGGAACACAGTAAACATTTGAGAGAAGTCTTCACCCGATTAGATACATACGGGATTAAAATAAATCCAGCTATCACTGTGAGGAAAGAGACATGGAGTCGTTAGTCCTAGCTCAACACGAGCTCTGCAGTCGTATCGCGCGCACGTACGACAATTTGAAAAAAAAAAG
>NW_021852120.1:19587-20057 GCF_003651465.1 Formica exsecta
GCCGCACACTACTACGCGCGCGACTCACCGACGTGCGCCCGGCTAAAAGTCGGCGCTGATTGACCAGACTTTACTCAATAATAACTCCTTTATGAAGCGTTATAGAAAAAAATGTTACAGGACTTTTCTGTTCAGAATAACACCCTCTACCTTCCCTTAAAGGGTGTTTCGCAAATTTTCGGACACCCTGTATATAAGTTAAATCCAATACAGATTGATTTGCGTGAAGTTGGCACCCGATTTTAACCAAATCAAATTTTGAAGTTTGTTTCTCATAGAATTTCGCCTGCAGGTGATTGAAGTAATAATTTTTTTGTTTGCAGTTGAAATATAAATATGATAGCGATTTTTAAATGACAGTAAGGAATTTATTTATAATTAGAACGCAACTGACATCAGATTATAATCTAAAATCGTTTGTAGTTGTGTTCGAAATCGAACTAACGGTAATAATACAACAGCAATTATTA
>NW_021852121.1:0-859 GCF_003651465.1 Formica exsecta
ACTATTTAGGAAGGATATTGCAAAATACCAAATATTCTTTTATTTACTATATTTAATCTATCTTTTTAAATAAGTTGTATACATTCTTGATTTATATTTTATATATGGAAAATTCAAATATGTATGTATAAATATTAAGCGTATCGTAGGAACAATATTGAGATACAACGGAAAATATGCAAAAGCTTATGCAATCTCTCTCTCCACTGAAATTCAAAAATTAAATCCAGAAATGAAGATATTTACTACACAATTAATGACCTTAAAGGATGAAATTGCTAAAAATGCAGAAAAAGAACAGCACCTATATCGTAAAATGTTAGGTGTAGTTGAAGATACTAAAAATCTGTCGAAGGATATAAAAGCAGATGATAAAAGTAAATAATTAAATAAAGGATAATTTTCTTTTTCTGCGTCTTTAGCAATTTTGTTCTTTGAGGCCATTAATTCTATAGTAAACATCTTTATTTATGGATTTAATTTTTGAATTTTAGGGGAGAGAGAGATTGCATAAGCTTTTGCATATTCCCTTTTGTGTCTCAACATTCCTACGATACGCATAATATATATACAGGATGTATCCTAAAAAGTGGGAAGTATTGCAATGGGGGATTCAGGACACAAAAATAAGAGAAAAAGTTCATATAAACATATGTCCAATATGACCTTGTTTTCAAATTATAGCTGGTTTTATTTTCCAATAGAGTTAAGACAGCATACTTGGATATCGGTTTGCTGTTTATGTACAAGATTTAAAGGACTTAAGGTCTTGTTAATTTGTAAACATAAACGCGTATTATTTGTGTTGTAAGTGATACGGTTCATATCTTGTGTTCAGTGAAGGTAAGGTATTCGTATC
>NW_021852121.1:1283-2056 GCF_003651465.1 Formica exsecta
TCTGAAGATATATATGTTTCTCTCAGCGCAAATGAATATAATTTTATAATTATACCGTAATATTAAAGTTAAATGTATTATAATGTGAGAAGGATTAACTTTATTATTATATATGTATGTGTATATATTTGTATATATATATATATATATATATATTATAAGGATAAATATATAAACTTTCCTTTTTCTTTTCTCTTTTTCTGGATTTAAGAGCTTTTCATAATCAAATAAAGAAAAACTCCAAGAATTGTTTCTCAAATTAGGGATTTTCTCGCGATTTTTCTACATTATTATTCATTATTACTCTTTCCTTAGTGGAAAGACAAAAACCGTCTTCGGGAGCGGCTACCAAATGTTCGCGGAATCGTCGCAATAGGGTGGCTTAAGAAGGAATTGGCTCGAGCGTCCGCGAATTAATAATTTTTCTATCATCATTCTACTTCACTCTGCGGTGTACATCTGTGCCAGCGTAAGTGCTGGTAATCTGTCCACTAGATCCACCACGTGGTGACGGTGGAAGATCGTATTATTAATTGGGAGCAGAAGAGGGGGCTGCCTAGGCGTAGTGGTTTAGGATGGACTACTCGAGGAGGCTTCCATTCATACTGGTGACAAGTCAAGACTCATCGCTGAGCGGCTACGGGCGCCAATTTTCAATCGTTATGATTTGGACCGCTCTGGAGACGTGCTGGGGATTTTGTCTCTCCGTGGCAATCGGCATTTCACCCTTTATTTCATGTAATTTTTCTAAAACTATTTATTGTAAATTTCCA
>NW_021852122.1:0-206 GCF_003651465.1 Formica exsecta
TTAGAATTAAAAGTCTCTTATTAAGTCATAAGACTTCCACAGACATTAATAAAATTATTATAATTTCAAGATATTATATTCCAAACCCTGCCGAAAATGGTCGATTAAAACGGATTTAAAAAAATGTAATCCGAATCGATCGTGATTTCTGCACCGATAACGCGGTATTAAAACCGATTGAAAATAGTCAAATCGAATTTAGTACG
>NW_021852123.1:0-819 GCF_003651465.1 Formica exsecta
ACAGTCTATATTAGTAGCGGTCTATAATCTATAGCAATAAATATACAATATATAAATAGGAATTTTTATTTAGAACTTTCAATTAAAATCTAAAAACAAAAATATACATGTATATCAGTTTTATATAGTACCTTTTCTGTACAGCACCAAAGTAAAACACCATCAAATTTGCTTTTAACAACTACGTAGAACAGAATGTTTTCAAACACCGACGTTATCGTGTGAATCGTTGTGATTTTCACTCATTGCAATGATAGACTAAACTCTAAGTCAGTTCTGGGATTTACTTGCACATTTCGGTCCGATTCCGTGGTTCACGCCTATTGCCCCCCACTCACCGCTCAATATTTTTCTTATTTGCAATTATTGTTTCATTTATTGCAAACATAAATAAATGTAATTAACATTTTGATGATTTTCAGAAAAGATAAATAGATAAATGTAAGTATTCCGAGATTTTTTCACATACGCATGCAAGAAATTTTATTTGCTATTACTATTAAGATAAAAAATAACAGGATAATAAGCTCTCACTCAAACCTCTCATTGTTTATCTTATTGTCACTAGATTTTTTTAGAATAACGCATTTTTAAAAAAATATGTAACTTTTTTTTATATTTTGTATATATTTTATACAGTCCTTCAGAATATTAATCTGTTATAGCACTTTTATATTTTTATACTGTGCGTTATCAAAAATATAATTATAATTTAAAAAGTTTAATTAATTGTGACATTCGAATAGTCAATAATATTTTCGTAGAAATTAATATATTCGATTGAGCAGTATAGAAATCACATTTTCAAGTATATATATA
>NW_021852123.1:19838-20102 GCF_003651465.1 Formica exsecta
AAACAGTGTTCGCGCGCTCTTTATACCGCGCTTGGCTCGGTACTGCCAGTTTACATCGACATTTGATTTTAGTCATACGAGCCGTATATTCAATTATATATTATCTTCTCTGTTAATTGCAAATCATTATCAGCAGAAGCGCATAATTTATGCATTTGATGCTTATTTTAACACATTAAATCTGTTATATCGAGATTTCTTGAAAGATTTTTTTATGATTTTTTTTTCTCGGCGAATTAATTAATTAAATGACAATAATTATCC
>NW_021852124.1:0-255 GCF_003651465.1 Formica exsecta
TTGAGATTTGCCGAAAATTTTCATAATACATCTAGAAAATTGAGGTACAACGCTTCTCGGCTCATACAGTTAAGATCGCTAAGTACGCAAGTCTCCTTCGTTCGGAACGACCTAGTTACGTACCTGTAAGTGAGATATACCAAAACTTTTCATAACACATCAAGGAAATTGAGGAACAACACTTTTCGGCACACAGAGCTAAGCTCGCTTTGTACGCAAGTTCCTTCGTTCGGAACGACTTAGTTACGTGCCTGT
>NW_021852125.1:0-255 GCF_003651465.1 Formica exsecta
ACCAGAAAAACCCTCGCGAATAAACGCGATAAGTAAATACTGCTCACATTGCAAAAGAACAGGACACAGCCGCGACGAATGTTGGAGCCTAAACGGAAAACCGAAAAGTAGTACAGATAAACTAAAAGTCGGAAATCAGCAAAAAATGCGCGAAGAAAATATACGCGACCGAAAGAAATGGCGACAACAGAAAAGGAACGCCGATAGCGAAAGTAGCAGCAGCGAAGACGAGCAGGAGGAAGCGAGAAAGAGACA
>NW_021852126.1:0-488 GCF_003651465.1 Formica exsecta
ATTTATAAGATACACTATCTCATTTATACTCTATAAAATAAAGATGAATAAATGAATAATTATTATTATGTAGAAAGACGAGAATAAAAAGAATAAAAGTCAGTAGTATAGCAATGAGAGTTCCAACCCTGGTCCTCTGAGAAGGCGGGGGGGTGAGGGGCGAGGGAAAACCGGCGCGGGGGGTATGACGTCACGCCGGGGAATCGCGTCCTAACAGATGGGCGAGGGGTCCGCGGAGAGGGGGCAGGTGGACCGCGTCCTAACCAATAGGCGAGGGACCCGCTAACCTAACCGGTAGGCGAGGGGTCCGCGGAGAGGGGGAGGGAAACCCGCGGCAAAACCGATAGGTGAGGGACCCGCGGGGAAAAGGGGGACCCGCGTCCTAACCGATAGGCGAGGGACCCGCGAGGAAGAGGGAACGCGATGCTGCGAGGAGAAGGCACGCATGGACGTGGGAGAAGGAGGCTCAGAAATAATCAACATTTTTT
>NW_021852127.1:0-869 GCF_003651465.1 Formica exsecta
GCAATACCTGTGTTTGCGCATTTATATGTGCAATAGCACGTAATCAAGAATGCTACCGGTGCATTCTATTAGAGCACGTGAATAGGACATGTGAGTAGGGCACGCGAATAGGGTACGCAAGTAGGGTACGCGAGTAGGGCACGCGAGTAGAGCACGCGAGTAGGGCACGCGATTAAGACACATTCCCCAAAATTTCAGTGATCCCAGATTCACGCTGGGTCAGCCAGAAAAAATAAAGTTGTTAGGACTATCTATTAGGACTATCTTAACTTAAGATAGTCATTTAATTCCTTAAGTATTTAATTCTTTAAAATTCTTAAGAAAACTAAAAAGTAGGATTCTTTTTAGGAAAACAAAAAAGTAAAAATTAATTATAAAAAAATTGTAGAAAAATTAAAATTATTATTAACTTTTCTACAATTTAAATTAAAAATCAAATAGTAGAAAAATTAAAATTAATTATAAAAAGTTCAAAAATAACATATACACATGCGCTACATCTTTCTTTATAAATAAAAAATTGCATATATATTTATTATGTACAAAATAAAATGTAATACACATGTGTGTTACATTTTATTTTATATATTTAAACTTGTATATATATTTATTATATCGTTATATAAATTTATATGCTGTCTAGTATCAATTATCTATATGATTTGATATATCGGATATACGATTTAATATTAATAGCATTATTAATTGTAAATTATATTATGATTGTACAATAATTTATCGTAATTATTATTATGTTATAATTGTAATTTATATGTAATTATATAATTGTATTAATAATATTATAATTGTATTAATAATTATATAATTGTATTCATAATATTATAAAGTATATATAAAATATCCTTTTT
>NW_021852127.1:2360-4138 GCF_003651465.1 Formica exsecta
TATTAGTATTATTTTTGTGTTAATGCTGAAAAGACTTAATGGTAGATTAAACATGAATATAACTACTGTGTATAGATAAATTTCCATTTCTCAAATAATTTCAAATTGCAATCAATTTGCCCGTTTTTATTGACTTTTTTGATACAAAGATTATGGTTACAAACGAATATATTTTATTAATTAATTTTTAATTAATATAATTTTTTTTAAGAAAGTATTTCTAGGTACTGAGGATATTAACATTAGTTTTTGGTTTCTTTTAAGAAATCATTTGCAGGTATTAAACATCTCGCCATTCTAGGATAGTATTATGGATAGTTTTTAGATATACCATTCTATATATATAATAAAATACATGCGCAAATTAACATACTGTTTTAAACAATTTTTATACTTTTTTTAAATATTATGTTACAAAATACATATTATATATGAATGTAATGTAAAATGTGCGTATACTTTAAAACTTCGAGAGAAATCGAATGGGTACCTCGATATCAGTGAAATATCAGCAAATTAATGTATTTAAATACTACAGAAAAAAATTAATTATAGTTTAAAATTATTATAATTATGCTTGATATTATTTTGATTTATTTTATGTGTTGCAAAGTATCCAAATTAAATTTTTTAAAATTTCGCTGTTATCGGGTTCGATTTGTCTCGAACAGTTGGTACCCGAGAATTATTTGTACTCGCACATTTAATACTAGCTACAATAACGCGATGCATGTATTTTATTATAAATATAGTCGTTCGTAACCACATTTTCATAAAAATTGTTATATCCATTTAATTTTCAATAAAGAAATATATTTTTTAATAATGGAAGAACACATTTTATCGCGCAAATTTCAATTTCGCGAATTAAAGATAAACATGACAATAGTAACTGTCGTTGATTCGTTACCGAAATCATTGCTATCGGGAGCAGTTCGGAAGATTCGGGATTCGTTCCGTCCTACAGCGGGGTCTCTGATATTCAACGGATCACTTAACTTTTTTTTGCGGATTGATCTTGCAGGGTCCGATGTAGAAGCAAGAAGATATATATATTCCTTGATAACTGTAGATAATAATCATATACAATAAAAGTTAAAAAATAAATTTTATACTTATTTTTATTGGTTACTTATATTTACATTCTATTATTAAAATATCGATAGAGTCAAAATAAACTATATGTGATCTCTCTCTAATGATTAATGCCCATACAAAAATTACAATAAAATACGAATACGTAGCCTTTACGATTATATAATTATAAATTCCCAGACGGCTCGGTTTTATATTTGCGGAGTTAAATCACAGACGATGTATATGTCGCTCATCGGTTATAAAGTTACATGCATGCTCACGTGTACAGGTATGAACGCAACGCGCACGTAACACCGCGAGCCAAACTTGAAAGGGTGCGTGCGCGATACATAGAGAGAAAGAAAAAGAGAGAAAGTAAATATACGGCGTGCTTTCATGCTCGGAAATCAGGCGTCTAAATCTAAACGGCGTCGCAACACGACGCCTCTCTGTTTCTCTCCAGGCGACAACTAATTACCGTTAACGCGAGTCGCTTAATTAGCTCCAACATTAATGCCTTGCCTTCAATTTTTGCGATTCTTATTTCAAGATCCCGTCGAATCGCTGTCTGTTTTGGTGATGTTTGAAGTGAAATAATTTATTAGGTGAATCGCGAAAATCGATGAGAAATCGGAAAGTTTTAATAAAGATCGGATGACCCTGAATTTTTCATTCTAGCGGAGTTATATAGCGCATTTTGA
>NW_021852127.1:6162-13880 GCF_003651465.1 Formica exsecta
GGCTTGTGTTACTAGAGGTATTTGAATTATTAGATTAATCAATGAAATACTTCAAGTAAACGTTTGATTGATTAATCAGGGCAAAGAATCTTGTGCTTTAAAGCCAAAATAGCAACAAAAACGGAAGATGTACTTTATATTAGTTATATTATTAATGTATATATATTTATATTAATCAGATTCTCTTAAAACTTATTTGGTCAAACATATATTCATGGTAAATTAGGTTTAATCGCTTTCAAAGCGATCAAAATTGCTTCAAAAACGCTAATAGTTACCGGTAGGGTCACCCATGCCGGACAGGTCGAAGGAGAGGAGTCAGACTAAGAGAGATACCGTAATTATTATATATTTATTATATTTTTATTTTTGAATAAAATGGAAGCAAAAAAGACAGTAATCGAAAGAGTAGAGATAAAGGGGCTCCAAAATATTTTCATATCCCCAGGGACTTCAAAATATTTTCATACCCCCCTCGGAACTCAGAAATATCTTGATACGTGATACAACATGGAAAAAATTGATTTCTGAGAAACAAAAGTCTATCCTACTATAATTTTTTTTTAAATTTTGTCCGTAATCTTTTATTTTTTAAAGAGTTTTAATCATTAAGAGCATTGATTAATTCTTTTACGTTCATATGATCGCCCGGTATACTGTCAGGTTTTTGCAAAATGCCATACAAAAAATCGATATATCTCTTGCAATATTGGTTGGAATGTAAAAATTAGGAATACAAGTTAAAAGTTTCTTTTATATCTTATGGGGTGCTACCCCAAAAAAATCTACTCCTTTTAATACTAGAATATATCTTTATACAATATACGAAAGATTGCGATTTTCGAAATGCGATAGTATATTCTATTATAATTATATTTTCCTATAGTTTTAATCTTGTTCTTTCGAATTCGAAGAAGTTTTAATCATTAATAGCGTTAATTATTTTTTTTACATACACACGCATATTTATAAAATTATTTAGATATTAACTCTAGTTACCCATTTTTTCAAAATCTAACTATATACACATACTTAATATTTGAACTGTCGAATACGCGACTCAGCCAGGACAGCCTTTTATTGATATGAAGTAATGCACAGTGTCGAGATAATCAATCAGTATCGCGGAAAAGAAGCAAGAATACTTGGGAGTATCGATTTAACATGCCTTATTTAAGAGTGGATTTGTTATTCTTTTTAATATATTTATGGTTTATGTTAATTTGAGGTAATGGATTTGTGAAAGATAATTATAAATAAATAAATAAATAAAAATATATATATATGTATATATATATATATATGTATATAACATCTTATTTCATAGATACATTGCCTTAAGCAGTGGAAAAATAATTAAGAACTTCGGTACGAGGATCAAAGGGCCAAGTTCGTTAAACGACCTCGACGGTACTTTTACCTCCGTGCAATCAACGAATCGCGGAGCAGCATTGTAATCAAGATAATTAAACAACGCCGTACACTCTCCGCGGGCTTGCTGAAATATTAAAATCGTTCGAGCTTGTTCTCTCGTTCTTTTGCGCCAAGGCCCGTTGTTACATCCCACAATATTCGATAAACAGTGCGTTGTTCTTTTTCCAATATGATATAATTGTATCGTAAACGATGTTCTCCGGAGACTTGCGAGTACCAGCTCTTCGCATTTTACAATGCAATGTCCAATGCGGATGTACGCACCGGCGCCGAGACATTCACGAGTATTTCCGCCAGCTGTTACAGTCTATGAAACGCCAATTGTTGGCATTAATCAAATATCGTAGCGATTTCAGCTCTGGCAACTCTCAAAGTCATTTTTATCTCGATGTTAAGATAAAATACATGTATTATATTTAGCAATTTATCTGCATGCTTCAAAATTAGAAATCTCTTAAAATTAGTTTCACATATAAAGTTCAAAGAAAAAATTAAAACACGTTATAAAAATTAATATTTTTGAAAAATGTTTTGCGTATGTTTGTATATTCTCAGTTTTTCATGTAAATTTATACATTAATACCTGCACACATGTTATGCTAGCGCTGGATTATACGCGTATTTGCATCTATAATTGTGAATAATGTGAATGAAAGATTTGTCAAAAATCAATCAATCAGATTTCTTTCTACTATTCACTAATCCCGAATTGCGAATACGCGCATAATATGGCATTAGCATTACATATGTTACTGATTATTCGATATAAAGCTAACAATTGGTGTATTTTAAAACTCTGATCAATTTTATATTTTATTTTTATATTTTCTGTTAATACCGATTTACATTTATTTTTACTGTCTCGAAAAGATTACGAGAGATATTTGATAGAGATTTATATTGTAGTTTTGCTTTTAAATTAATATATGGTAATTATATTTTTGGAAGAAGACCATTATGCGCGCGTGTATGTATGTGTTGCTCATAGCAACAATTGCAATTATTTGTAAAATCAAATACAGCTGCATCTTTCTCTCTCTCTCTCTCGCTTTATTATATATAAATTAAATTAAAAAGCAACATTTACAAAATGCTTAATTTTATTGTAACATTTTATGATTCTTTGATTCTTGTGTATCGTAAACATTTTACATGTTATATAACTTCAAATGAATATTTTTGTTGGATGACATCATCATTGTGTTAGATATTAACTCTAGTTACCCATTTTTTCAAAATCTAACTATATACACATACTTAATATTTGAACTGTCGAATACGCGACTCAGCCAGGACAGCCTTTTATTGATATGAAGTAATGCACAGTGTCGAGATAATCAATCAGTATCGCGGAAAAGAAGCAAGAATACTTGGGAGTATCGATTTAACATGCCTTATTTAAGAGTGGATTTGTTATTCTTTTTAATATATTTATGGTTTATGTTAATTTGAGGTAATGGATTTGTGAAAGATAATTATAAATAAATAAATAAATAAAAATATATATATATATGTATATATATATATGTATATAACATCTTATTTCATAGATACATTGCCTTAAGCAGTGGAAAAATAATTAAGAACTTCGGTACGAGGATCAAAGGGCCAAGTTCGTTAAACGACCTCGACGGTACTTTTACCTCCGTGCAATCAACGAATCGCGGAGCAGCATTGTAATCAAGATAATTAAACAACGCCGTACACTCTCCGCGGGCTTGCTGAAATATTAAAATCGTTCGAGCTTGTTCTCTCGTTCTTTTGCGCCAAGGCCCGTTGTTACATCCCACAATATTCGATAAACAGTGCGTTGTTCTTTTTCCAATATGATATAATTGTATCGTAAACGATGTTCTCCGGAGACTTGCGAGTACCAGCTCTTCGCATTTTACAATGCAATGTCCAATGCGGATGTACGCACCGGCGCCGAGACATTCACGAGTATTTCCGCCAGCTGTTACAGTCTATGAAACGCCAATTGTTGGCATTAATCAAATATCGTAGCGATTTCAGCTCTGGCAACTCTCAAAGTCATTTTTATCTCGATGTTAAGATAAAATACATGTATTATATTTAGCAATTTATCTGCATGCTTCAAAATTAGAAATCTCTTAAAATTAGTTTCACATATAAAGTTCAAAGAAAAAATTAAAACACGTTATAAAAATTAATATTTTTGAAAAATGTTTTGCGTATGTTTGTATATTCTCAGTTTTTCATGTAAATTTATACATTAATACCTGCACACATGTTATGCTAGCGCTGGATTATACGCGTATTTGCATCTATAATTGTGAATAATGTGAATGAAAGATTTGTCAAAAATCAATCAATCAGATTTCTTTCTACTATTCACTAATCCCGAATTGCGAATACGCGCATAATATGGCATTAGCATTACATATGTTACTGATTATTCGATATAAAGCTAACAATTGGTGTATTTTAAAACTCTGATCAATTTTATATTTTATTTTTATATTTTCTGTTAATACCGATTTACATTTATTTTTACTGTCTCGAAAAGATTACGAGAGATATTTGATAGAGATTTATATTGTAGTTTTGCTTTTAAATTAATATATGGTAATTATATTTTTGGAAGAAGACCATTATGCGCGCGTGTATGTATGTGTTGCTCATAGCAACAATTGCAATTATTTGTAAAATCAAATACAGCTGCATCTTTCTCTCTCTCTCTCTCGCTTTATTATATATAAATTAAATTAAAAAGCAACATTTACAAAATGCTTAATTTTATTGTAACATTTTATGATTCTTTGATTCTTGTGTATCGTAAACATTTTACATGTTATATAACTTCAAATGAATATTTTTGTTGGATGACATCATCATTGTGTTTACTTTTGTGAAGAGATTCTATTAAATTTTCAAATAATTTTCCAGCTTTTATTGTAAAAAATCATCGTGCAATATTAACGTAGAAATATACTATAGTGGAAGTGCAATGACGATCATATTTTTATTTTTCGAAGAATGCGCATAGCAATTAACGAAAAATGTCTCGAGGCGGAAGTGCCTGTCAAAGTCGTGCATTTTAGCGCTTCTGTTGATGCTATTTTTTCCGCATGGAAGAGCACCCGGGAAAAAATGCTTTTGCCTTTACGTCATTTTTTTCATTTTTGCTCTTTCGTTGTCACGTCCTCCGTTTATCACCGTACCACCATTCTGCGTGCTCATTATAAACGTACATGCTATTATGCTTACCATTCTTAATTACAATGTCCAAAACGCAATGCACTTTTTATGATTCTTCTCTTCAATGTGAAGGCATAATGAAGTTTTAATGATTGTTGCAATTTTGCAAAATAATTCCAAAAATTTCAAATTTCTTCTAAATAAAACGCTTATAATATACATTCAACATGTTCATTCATAAATGCAAACTTTGCAAGTGTGTTTTTTTTTTAAATAATAAAAGAGATATGTGATATAATTAAAAAGCAGTATTTTTGCCAACTTTGTGTGCTCATTGACCATAAAAAACCCGGAAAACCTGCTTGGGATAGACCCCAGGTGGAAAACCCACTTGGAGTTAGCGTTAGTGTCAGCGTTTAGCATAGATTTTAAAATCTCTCTCTCTCTCTCTCTCTCTGAACGCAACGCGCACGTAACACCGCGAGCCAAACTTGAAAGGGTGCGTGCGCGATACATAGAGAGAAAGAAAAAGAGAGAAAGTAAATATACGGCGTGCTTTCATGCTCGGAAATCAGGCGTCTAAATCTAAACGGCGTCGCAACACGACGCCTCTCTGTTTCTCTCCAGGCGACAACTAATTACCGTTAACGCGAGTCGCTTAATTAGCTCCAACATTAATGCCTTGCCTTCGATTTTTGCGATTCTTATTTCAAGATCCCGTCGAATCGCTGTCTGTTTTGGTGATGTTTGAAGTGAAATAATTTATTAGGTGAATCGCGAAAATCGATGAGAAATCGGAAAGTTTTAATAAAGATCGGATGACCCTGAATTTTTCATTCTAGCGGAGTTATATAGCGCATTTTGACTACAAAATTCGTTGATAAACATACGGAACATATCATATAAATCGCGTAGCCGTAAAATATTTACATATTTTTTTTATAAGAATGTGAGCATAATATAGAAATAGAGAGAGGAAAACACAATTCAATTAGTTACATGAGCAATGGGATTATTTCGCCAGTCGATTTCACGATAAACCAAAAATTGAGCTCACGAATAATTGAAACGCAGCGTCGAGGGCTTATGTATTTTTATGTTGTTAACGGCACCCGGATAAAATTCCGCGCGTGAAGAAGCGTGGAGGGAAAATGCACGGGATCAGTCAATAAATATGGACGTATCGGATTTTTGTACATTTTTGCATGGGGAAAATCCACTGCCTCTGGAAATAAAAGAAGTGACAATGCCAGATTTTTGCCGGAGGTTACGATGGATTTGTATTTCAATTTAAAGTTGAAATTTCAATTCACAGATGCCTGCGTATTGTTTGCAATAACGGTATATTGCAACTTTGCGGTGTCGTCCTCTCTATATGTAAGGCAAATCGAACACAAAGTTTATCATTTGCTATTGACATCCTGTATCGGATGTGCGTGTGTGTGTGTGTGTGCGTGTGTGTGATACATTTTTCTTCCTACATAGTATTGATTTGGTAAAACAAAGTGAATAAATAATCTAGCAACTCGATATTCGTGTGCACATACTCACACACATGTTGGTACCAATTTTAAAATAAACGATATATTTTTTGCAGCGTACATACTTTTTAGAATTATGCGCGCACTTCGTGTTTTTATATATATCCTTCTACATTTCGCACGAAATCCATGGGAATAACGTCATAATCCTTCTTCACAATTGTATGTATAATTTAAACAAGAAAGCGAAACTCACGTGTCTGAGTATAATCAAACTTGGTATTGTAGAGGATTCAGTAATTAAGGAAAATTGTCCGTTACTACTTGAAATGCATGCTCGTGTAATTGAGCGTATGTTTGCGTTTTTCTCCCATCGTGTGACGTTTCACGAGCGTTATCAAGATGTTTTTCCAGCACGAGAGAAGGATTAATGTCCTTCACATTATATGAAAGGCTAAATTCCCAGGAAAACGATATCTTTTTGAAGGAGAGTCCTTTTTTACAATTTTAAATACTGTAATATTAATACAATATATGACTAATGAATTTAATTATATTCTAGAACACTCTTGTAATTCAAAACTTAAGTCTCTTTTGCTTAATATATGTGTCACAAAAGGATAAAAGTCATCCAGTCAAAATTTTATATTTATTATTTGTAAAAAATAAAAAAAAATAAAGTTTTTTATAATTAATTTTAAACATATAATATAACCAATTATACTATATTACACAAAGAAATATTGATTTTTCTGATAAGTCATTGGTCTAAAATCCAATGTTGTAATTGGATCATAAAATATTAACGTGCATTTGTGGAATATTTATGTTGACTTACCGAAACTCAAAACATGATATGTTCGTTGCAGCATATATTGTGAATGCTGCGTTGTACTATTAATAGCTATATTTATAGTTCGTGCTGCTTGTACTTTGTGGAATATAAATCTCTGACGATCCACGCTTGTAATATCGCGGTTATATTACACTGTATAACGTACAGTTAAAATTGTAATATCATGTTTTTATGACATACGCGGTTTGCATAACGGACGCATTTCTCTAATACATTTAATGCATTATGAAAAATATCATCGCGACCGATCAGTTTTAGTCGAATATTAGTCGCTACCGGCATTTTGCAGTGTAGCATTTCGATGACATTTATTTTAGTATTTACACGCCTATTATTAATAACAACGCAATTGAGATAGCAATGCTCAGGCAATTGTATATTATGCAAAAGTTTTAATTTGTTTAATATATATCTTTCTCTTTTTATCTATAAAGAAATTTAAAGCATTATAGAAATTTGTGTATATAATAGCGTAAACATAAGCACATTATAAATATCTCTCTATAATATAAATTTTCATAATTATTGCTTTGAAGTATCGCGATTTATTCAACAAATTTATGAATAGTATTTAATCGTTATGGTCAAAAGTGATACATAATTTGCATGCGTAAGACTATAAACGCCGTGTAAGAGAAAAGCACATTGGGTAAATACGCTTTGATCGTACTGCGGTTCAAACATTTGGGACGGTATTTGCTCACAGAGACGTAGAGAACGGGAGGGTTGAGGCGTGCACAATACACCTATTTTTCGCGCTGTTCGCACTATTGATTACTCTTTCCATC
>NW_021852127.1:13955-19856 GCF_003651465.1 Formica exsecta
TCTTTCCCTCCAACATGTATACGTGATCGGGTAAACTACGCTGTTCATTTTGCGTTTATTTTGTCACGCGATATCGTGTCATCAGCTCGCGCCTAATTGCTATTCTAGAGCGAGTTTACAGCATGCATTGTGATAAAATACGATTCCAGATATCTATCAACGAATTAAAAATGTTATAAAGTATTTCAAGTTGCGTTAATTTAATATTATTGTAAGTGATCATTATCAGAAAATTAACATTTAATAGGCAATTTTATTTTAATAACAAAAATTTGATATGCTTAATATATATGTATGTATACGTATCACAAAGATAACTTAAAAAATTATCTTTTGTAAACGCGACAATTTTATATATATATTTAGCCATTTATATACCTATTTCAAATCACAAGCACTTTTGTAATGATTCCAGAATATAATAAATTATATTGTGTACTGTGTCGTAACAGGAGATAATAGCTGGCCAAAATGCGGAACAGTTATTAACCTAATGCAATAAGCAATGCATTGTCCTTGGTAACCAAGTTTCAGTGGTTCTGTTATATAATGTTCTCTGCAACTCGGTTAATATAAATTTCGCATGGGCGCCATTATTGAAATTGCGGTTTAATCCCACATATCGCACATTATATGACGTATATCGCGAAAAATAAATTATGGAAAAAGAAATACATACATAAAAAAAACTATATATGTATACATATATATATATATATAGATGTATATATTATAATAATATACATCGCATGGTTTATATTTATATTGTTTGCGTCCTCTCGCAAATGCTCTAGCTGCCGCATCGTTGTGTTATCACTTTTAATTTTAAACTCCACCGTTTCGGAAGTTTTAAAGCGGATTTCACGATTTATGAGTTTATGCGCGCATACACACCGAAAGCACGGCCCTCCCTTGTACACGTGTCACCGAATAACAGGTACACATTTTATTACCGTGCTCCCGGAAATAAATTTCGCACCATGCAACAGGAAAATTTGGCTTTTCATAAACGCGGCAAATATTTATGGATAATAAAATTTTCCTGGTTCCTGGTCGTGCGTGTGCGTGCGCACGCGTGCAAGAACAACTCTCTTGCTACGTTTTTCATTTTACGCGTTACTACCGTAAACGCGTCGCTCTATGAATTCCGGTCCTTTGCGCGCGACGGATCATTTGTTTCGTACTCGTGTAATTAAAGTAAACGAGTCGTCGGCTGCACGCGTCAGGCCGGCCGACGAGACGGAAGACGGAATAGTGCGATGCCCGTTGTTTTCTCCGAGAAATCGCGAGCGCTAACGAGCCGGGAATGCCTTCAATAAATATCAACGTTTTAATTAACATAATGCGGCGGCTTTATTGCCCGACATTTATCGTTGTCGCGTAACTCTCGCGCACGGACGAAACACGTCGCGCTTTAATTGCACGGTGTCGTTATATAAAAGCTACTATCGTAATATAGGACTGATCAGCTGATAGCAAAGGTTTGGAAATGCCTACAAAGAACCGATCGTAAAAAGACTCGTTCGCGCTTATTTTATTATATTTCTCGAACGGATATCGTTTAAAACTCGATCAAGAATGAAACATTTGCGGCGCGGCATAATAAAGCGAGAATTTATCTCCATGAATATATAAATACTGATATAAATTCATATATAATGTCTGATTTAAAGCAACTAAAACTGAAAGAGATATCTGATAATAAATCATGAAGAATAACAATCAATCATCCCTAGTTATCTCGTACTTTCAGCGCGAATGACTGACATTACTAGATAGCATATCGAAGAAATGCATTGACTCTCCATGTCCACAACAAGCTGCACTTCGCGTTATAAAAGATACAAAGTAGGAACGCCCATTAGGAACATTAAGAAATATTTCGACCTCATCTAACCGTTCCTCGCTAATGGATTCATAATCTTAATACAAGCTAATCTCGCGTGTCTATGCTCGATTCGATATTATCTTACCACAACTGTGCGGCCGGTCTCTTTTCACTCGCTTTTTCTTACCCTTGCGGGTTGCACCCTTTCCCTCGTCGTTTTAAGATACTGCTGGGAATTAATCGCGATGGTCTGAGCACTCACGTCCAACGATGGATAAAACCTTTTTCCGCGCGCGTGACGCGACTATTACCATTGGCTCGAATCCGCTCGGTAACGAATGTTCAGGAATTAATAATACATGCACACGTAGCTCCACTAGCATGAAAAGTCAAGAGATAACGTAGAAAGTCCATCCGTTCCGAACTCCCATCAGCATAGAGCATTTTTGTAACACGAAAAGACAGAAGTGTCTCTCTTAAAATGTCTATATATAATTATCAATTGATAAGTAAATTCCACTAATTATAAAATAAGAAATCATTAATCAAACTCTGTGATAAAAATATTTTTTATATTACACAACAAATATTTTATATATCTATATATTATTTCTTAACAGAATATTGATAGGACTAATGAAAAATAACTATTGTAGATTTTGAATAAGTTTACATATTGGAAGAAATATTATAAAACTATGCAGTGATTATCCCATCGCCTTTAAAAAAATCTTTATTTTTCACAATCACTTAACCCGTCGTATAGATGCTGCGAAGATAGAGTTAATTAAAGATTTTATACCACTATGTATACGATAAACCCGCAATATCGGATTGATATTAATTAGCTGCGAGGAACCACCATAAAGACATTACGATGGTATACCGCGGATTGGCGGGTAATTATTGCCGGTTTAATGCCCCATCGACCAAGAACCCCATAGAATATCGTGCATGGAGAGAGAGGCTGTTGTTTCCCAGCAAAGGGAGCTACGGTAGAGAATATCGTTGCATGCTTTATCGTCATTTTTATATGCTCTTTTTTTCGGCAAATTGTATTCGCCGTATGCTATTCTAATGAGAGTTAAATGGCATGCGATATCAATTTCGCTGTAGCATCCTGATGGCTTTGAAAATATCTCGATCAAATCTCTTTTCGTGTTTAATAATTTTATCACAAAATATCACAGCGTTGCTGAAATACTTGGAGTTTTATTAGTGCTTGTACTTCAACGGACAAATTGCGATGTTGGACGGAATTTTCATTCTTTCTGAGCTACGTTCGATATTAATAAGAAAAAATCTCTTTACGAGTAGTTTTGCTTCTATTGCCTATTACATTTTTATGAAATGTTGTTCCACGATAAAACTCCGATAAAATTCAAATATCAATTTACATTTATACATATATATATATATGCGCGCATACATACAAATAATAACATTTTTTGTATTTTTATAAAGTTTTGTTCAGGGGAACATGTAGTTCGTGTTAAATCTACAAACGCGACAAAAAGTCACCATTTATGCGTTCGCTTTTTATCATCGGTCGTATAATTATGGTAACAGAGTCAGCGGTGGTCCATTAGCCGTAATAATTCCATAAAATCTGCTTCGCTAGCGCAAAAAAAAAATAGGATCTCACTCGTTGCGAGTTTTATCGCCGGTTATTCCGTACCTTCCTCCTTTTAACGGATCTCCCTTTTCGCCCATGTCCAGAAATTCGCGGTCGGCGTATCGTACTCTGCTATCAACCGTGACGCGTTGGTTTTATAGTGTCTGTTGAAACAGATAGTAGCTGTTACGCCAGCGGGTGCTATACCGGTGCCTGTAGCCACATTTACTTTGTGGTATGTGGGAATCCGATACCTGCCGCGTTTACACTTGATCCATACCTGTAGGTCGTACGTGCTGCGAGAAATTCCGATAAGATCGTTATTACGCGTAACATGTAAGAGCCACGTTGAGACTACAAATCTTTTGCCATACACAAAATTACTTTCATCATCTGTCCGTGTTGATATCAAAAATTTTACCGAGTTGCGCAAGTAGTTTTATGTCTGTATTCTTCTACTAATGATATAACATGGATATAATGAGAATAATCTTGAAACTTTTTGATTATAAAAATTATACTTCGCGATAAATACAAGTTATATAACACAACAATTAATTTCTGTATATCCGCGTGGAGCATGCATAGATCATCACGTACGTAGAAACCGCATGCTCGGATATTCTCCTGTCCCGGCATGCGATAATATTGGCTCGCATGGAGAGTTTGATACGGCTTTGGTGGTAACCCTTGGGACACGCTATTACCGGCTTGATACACCGTAATAATTTAATGGTGCGAATTGGGTCAATGCCGGTGAGACGACAATATTGCTTTTATAGCCGTGCTTTCGTGCGAGTTCAACGAACAACGCCTGGCCAAGGAGATTTGCATTACAAAAGAGAAATCTGTTTCGGCCTTATCGCAAGTCGAAACTCGCGAAAATCGGCGCGCCGCGTGCTAAGTTCTTTCATCGAGTGAGAGACCACTTTTGTGTGTTACTCCATATTTAAATTGATATTAATCGGTTTCTATTTTTTATCGGAATCGACTTGAGTTTACGAGTGCTAATCTCGGAGAAAAGTACGCCGCGCAAATGGAATTCGCAAAGTGAAACTTGGCAATCGCTCAGGGTCGCTCGATAAGCTTGCCGAGCAAATTGTATTCATGCATTTGCGTGCTATTGGGGAGTTAGGACGATAATATGATAACTCACTTGATGAAAAACTTGCGATAGGTTTCCTGGTCTATATTTATTTATAGCTTTAAATGTATAGCTTCTATCTTTAAAAAAGAATCTTGCGTTCCCTTTGTATTACATAATTAATTAAAAAATAGATTTTCGAAATTGCTAAATCTCATTATTGATTGATGGACTCTTTCTACATATTTTTAAATTAGGGAAATTTTAATTAAAGTTGTATATTTTCCTTTTAGCTATGTACTTTAATTTCTACGCAAAAAAATGTCTTCATCTCGGGGCCATCTTAAGAAATACAAAGAGCGTTCTATCGGTCTCGCTTTTTCCCCGCTTAAACGGCTAAAGGAAGCTCCCTGGCCTCGTTAAGTGCCGATTTTATGGTTTCTAGGAATCGCATGCACGTGCAAAAGCCGCGGCTTCTCAGCCCAGTCACCGACGGGGACGTCGCATTTAAATATAGAGTCTCCAACGTCTCGTTGCATCTCCTTTTCCATTCCGTGGCATCCTCGGGATGACACCCGCGCGCCAGGGTAGGATAAGCACGACTGAACCGCGGCACGGTTATGGCGTTATGTCACGTTAATAACATCCCGCGACGCAGCCGCCCCTCTTGATCTCATCCTCGCTATCCACGGCATCCGCGGACGCGACTTTGAAGCTTTAATTAATGACGCGCGGCGGACAGGCACGCCGAAATTGCGTCGGTCCTTCTCATTTGCACGATGGCGGCGGACACGTCAGAACGCACGACGATAAATAATCCCTCGCGGTCGCGAGGCATAATCGTTGTTGCGCCGTCGGTCTCGCTACCGATCGCTGTTCAATCTCGGAGTAACGAATGGCCATTTTCGCGATTCAGCTCGGCACACTGTTAATTCCGTCAATAGCGCACTTTGATTCACGGTTACGTCGTAGCTTGTGAATACTTGCGTAAAAAACGCGGTTTTATTGATTCTTTTGATGGTTTTTAAATTCTTTACTTTATTATATAATTTTAATAATTAAAATATGCAGAGAGAATATATCATTAACTTTTTGTAATGTCGTTTAATCGAGAAATTTTTAATCAATTTAGAAATTAAATTGTTTTAGCGGAAATATATATCAATATCATTTTTATCAAGTTTGTATGTTTCAATTTTAAATGTGGCAATAATTATAAAATTTAATAAAGATTCTGTATTCTTGGCTATTTTAATATTATTTAACAATTGATACAAAGCACGATATCTTGTTAAATTTAGATATTCTCGCATACGTATTGAAACGTGATACATATATACGTATATGATTTCGCGAAAGAGAGTTGCCAAGATT
>NW_021852127.1:20503-45381 GCF_003651465.1 Formica exsecta
AGAGTGTTGCCAAGATTCGCAGGACACCCGGTGGATTTTGCGTGCAGCCAGACTCTCAGGCACGATAATCGATGGTGATCGACCTCTCGCAGCCTCGAGAGCCGCCCTCTCAGAAGTTCAACGAGCCGGTTGTTCATGGATAGGAACGAGGAGAAGCCACGTGCAATTCTCGAAAGATGGTCGGCCGAGTCGGTATTTATAAACAGCGCACTCGAGAACTTCCCAGCCGGCGCGGAAGATCGGTCGACGAGTGGGTGAGAGGAGGCGAGGCGAATCGGACCGACGAGTAAAAATGAAGGAATGAAACGGCGAGGCCCATCGAAGACGGGGAATCATCGACGTGCTCGAAATCGCGGCCGGATGCGCATGCAAATCTTTACGGGAGTCGGCCGCCGAACGAAGGAACCCGCAATTTGCTTGGCCTGGGATCGTCTGCCTCAGACCGAGTAATTTCGCCATGGAATCGGCACATTGTGTTCGAGAGATTAAAACTTTCCAATTTTCAACGTGGGTTCAACGGCTGCCGGGACTTTACGAGGATATATCTCGTTATTGAATGGTCGTTCGTTGGTTCGCTCACTCACTCGTTCGCGTATATATTGCCGCGCCAATTAAAAAGTATTCGTTTTTCAAAGGGGCTGTCTGCAATTAGAATAAATCTGTTCTCTTCATAAATCGTCACGTTGCAGGTTGATTTGTCCCCGTTGGATTGGGGATGATACGGCATGAACGTTTATCACCCTGAAGCGAATGTGGAAGACTCATGCGTTGGTAGTTTTTGCCTTTTTTTGAAAGATGTTAAATTACTGGACCGGTATAAAAATATTAAATGTTCTTTTTTTATTCTCTTTTCGTAAATTCATTCTTTATTGCTTATGTTTTATATATATTTGTCTTAATAAAAGAGTTAAAAGATTATCATGTATTATATGATATTCATAAAGCACGCAATATTCACCGCGGTAATAATGCGTCAGAATAATCGTCGCTTATGCTTCTATATAGCTTCGCCTCTTTGTTGCCCTCCCTTGTAACAAACCAAGTGTTTCGCGCGTGATTCTATCTACTGCCTTGAGATCAGTCGAAAACCACGTTCCACCATATTGAGCACGCGATTACAACGAGACGCTATAAGAATACGGCTTAACCGAGACGAAGGGATTCTGTAATACCCTACTGTATGCTATGTAAACACGAATTACTGTTCCCCGTCGAAGCGCGTTATTTTCACGGTTGCCGAAGATGAGATATAAATTGGATGCGGATATCGGTATTAAGAGATATACTTAAAGGTATATTGAGAATTACAATTGTATAGTAGAAAAATCAATAAGCTCCAACAAAAGCGCCTGAAATGATTCTCTTGTAAGAATTAGGCCAATATTTCAGGAATATATATATTATTGATCCATGTAATTTTTTACCAAAGAATATCAAAGTATTTAATACTGAAAAACAATTACAAATACATTGGGTCTCTGTCGTATATATATATACGTATATATATATATATATATATATATATATATAAAGAGAATAATTTATTCTTAATATTGATTGTTTTTAAAACATTTCCATATGAAAAGTGTATCTAGCTCAATTTAAATATTTATCATACTTCAGCATTTCAGCAAGCCAATTATTTATTATGAGCAATATAACGAATATATATATATTCAAATATTCGTTACACAAAATCACCACCTTAAGTTTCATGCAGCCTCGCGTATAGGATTTACAATTCTCAGCGGATTTAAGCGTTATCCGACTGCAGTTTGGAAGTAAATGCGCACGACTTTAATCGAGCATAAAGTTTAAACGGGGCATAAACTCGGCCGCCGTCAAGTCGATATTATACGTAAGCCGACGAAGAGGCACGATTCGCGTTTCCAAGTTATTTTCGGTCCCGACGCACGCTGCGGTAACCATATGAATTATTATTATTCGCATGCCCTTGGAAGGAGAGCAAATTGAAACGCTCTAACCAGGTGGTTCGAATCTTCTTCCTCCGACCGTTCGCTACTTATTTTCGAGCGGGAAATTTTTCTTTTCTCCGAGCATTACTTTCAAGCGGCAGCCTTCGAGAAGTAAAAGTTGGCTTCAACACTTCAGAGAGGTAAAAAGTAAAAGGATGTGTCCAAATATTGATACTACGTCAACTTTTAAAGTCACTTTAGTACCTTTTCATTCAATTGTCAAATGAAGGAACCAGACATAAAATGCAATAACTGACGTTCATATTGATATTATTCGATTATACATTTCAAAAACTTAGAATGTTTTATATGCTTAATCCAATAAAATTTTTATATAAATTATTTTTTTAACAGGGCATCTTTATAAGATTTGGCACTTGAAAGTTATACTAAAAAAAATAATCAATTTTATTTTTATAACACAGAAAAAATTAATAAAATAGCACAAATTGGAAACAATAAAAAAACGTACGTTTTTCTCTTTGAATTTAAACTCACTTCATCAAGAGAATATTTTTCATTAAAAATATGATATTATTGTATGACGTTTTAATCAATCTGCAAATACGCGATGACAAAGCGTAGTGAAATTCACCAACGGAAGCAGCGTGCGTCGGATTCCATTCAGAAGCCACATTGTCAGTAAAGCAAAACGCGTCTGGCTGTCATGCACGGGGAACCGCGACTTAATGATTTTATCGGCTAATGCAAATTATAAGGGACGATAATTTATTCAGTAGAAGTCGGTCACGGCGGCATGGAAAGGAACGTAGTAGCCCGTGCGTAGACGTGTATTTTTGTCCGCGCCTGTTAGTTGTTCAAGTCATCCGGATGACAGCTCTGTCGGACGGGTGCAGCTTTTCAAAGTCAGCTGTCATACCACGAAACGACGAAGAATAGAAGGTCCGAGCCACCGAGACCCAAACATCGAGCATACGTGATCTTTCCTTGATCCGGAGATCTTATCATTTCGTCTATTTTTTTTACTTAGGTCGCGACAAATTTAATTAGAAAATTTGCAATAAACGAGAACTAATTATTGTTCAACGTATTAATCATGTTGTTATTTAATGCATTGATCAATTGTAAAGTTTATATTAAAAATAAAATTTATTGTGATGTATATAAAAGAATATCTAATTTTTATTAATAATTAATATTTGATTAAAATGTAAATGTGTGGTGTGATGTGTGAAGTATTTTAATATAAAAGAAAATTATTAAATATTTTACATTTATAAAAGAAAATTATATTCAAGTAATATTACAAAAGTTTTATAATGTCAATAATTATAAAAAAATTAGTATAATGTATTTTTATATTTCTCGTAATAAATTTGTAATAATATTTTAATTTTACATCACGCACATATTTTTTATTATAATTGTGATATTTAATACAGTTCTTCTCTCTTTTTACATAACTGAAACTTTGAAATAATATTGCTTTTTGTTAAGCTACATATATATAAAACAAAGAATGATAGTTATTTTATTCAATTAATTCTCTGTAGAGAGAGGGATGCGAGATCTAACTTTTCAGCGAAGCATACGGAAACGACCGTTCGAAATTGAATTTTTTTCGCACGTTTATCTTGCGCGAAAAGTGGCGATTGCGACTACGTAAATCAGTTTATAAAAGCAGTTCGGCGCGACAGTTCAAATAAATATCCTACCTCAAAAGTTGCGTGTGCAAAAACAAGCGTGTAAAAACGCTCGGGCGAATTTAGCGACGGCAAAACTTAACTTTCCGACCGTTCTCTTTTTATCGACATTTTACTTTGGAGTCGCTCAGTTAAGCGGGCTCATTTCATTCTACTGGCTGATTAAAAATCACGATATTAATGACCCGCTCCGAGTTAATATACACGCCGGAGAATTCTCGCTGACGGGATCGCCCTCCAGCGAGTTGCGGGCACAGACGCCGTTTAATACAACATAGACGATACCAGTCGCGCACCACGTAAATCACTCTGATAATTGTTAATTACTCGATTAATCGGCTGTACTCGTTGAAACGTAATAATACCCTTATTTAATTACAAGCGAAAATAGATCTTGTTTGCTTGTGTAAGCTTTACGTTCCCTCGACATTGATAACTGCTAGCATAATGTTACCGTCGCGTCTGTTAAGTAAAATATCCGATGCAGCTATAATTCAGATTTCGTGTTATGTACTTTTGTCACTTTTGCGACGGTTACTATAAATTGGAAAGCAAATATAATAATTTAAATTTCACGAAATTAAATAATTTTGCATCAATATTAAAATACTAATTGCAAGTAAAAATAAAATTATGTTTCTTTTGCGATAATGCGTTTTATATGTCTGTACATTACGTGTTTGCAGCTAACTGTATTTGCACGCAGCGTCCCAATTTCCAGCCAACTATGAACCAATTCATTAAGTAGAGTGTTCCCACGAGAATTAAATGCATCTCTGACAAATAGTGTAATTTTCCTTTTTTTCCCCCGCATACCAAAGTAATCGCTTCATGCTTTCCTTACAGATTAAAAATCAGGATACTAATAGCGCCCGTGTGGCTGACGTAGGTCTTGCTGTATCTATTCCGACAGGATCGTCTTTCAGTACGCGCGAGATGTAGATTCTTAAATCTGCATGCACCTAGCAACGCGTTGTGCAAACGAAGCAGTCTATAATGCTTCTAGGCAACTACGTTTTTTGCATACACGAAAAAAGCAATCCTTTACCTTCAAAGGTTAATTTAAAGCAGTGACTTACAAAGTAAAATTTATAATTGCAAACGCGATATCTGTAAACGGCAGAAAAAAATTATCATCATGAATGCTTCAAAGTTTTAATTTCTAAAAAAAATTGGAATCAGAAAATATATTTTTGATGTAAATGAAAAATATATATAGTGATAAGCCGTAAAAATGATAGAAAAATTGCAAAAGATCTGAAATATTGATAGAAGTGCAGGCTTTGTCAAAAAGATATAAAAACGCGCCAATGTGTAGATGTGATTTACGCATAAGGCTATAATCCTCTGCAAGTCTCTCTGATGGACCATTATAGTATACATTGCAATTTTCAAGAAATGTGCGATATTGGAGCACTCTACTGAAAAACGATACTGCGTGTATAGTGGTCCATAACGTAGAATCGATATGAGATCGTTATCTTTATGTTGTATAAATAAAAACATACAAAAGTATATAAAAACAAGTTTCGCGCACACTTTTTGAAAGAAATAAATAGTGATATTTGTTCCATTGATATAAAAATTGTTCTTCTTTTTTTATATTTTACTATTATACCTTTTACACCTGAATATATATCTCAGATTAGATATAAAGAATAAATGTTAAGATTTACTTTTCTTTTCAAAACAACCAAAATAAAATATACATATTTACTAGAAATTATGGTATTAAATGATAATCCTATTTTTAATAGTTTACTATATATGTATACATGTATGATATATATGACAATAGTAATTAATATGTGAATGTTCTCCGAAAAGACAGAAAGAGATTTTTATATACTGAATTATCTCATATTAGATAAAATAATCAGAAATATTTTCTTACATTTTACATATTATCAGTAATTTTAATATAATGATCGGATCGGATTTCCAAGCTAATTTCTGGATGCTTTTCGTAATCTAACGCAAGTTCTTTTCTCTGCAGTGAAAATACTCTTGGATTTTCCGGTCTGTTCCGGTTAGAGGTAATCCGACCGTTCTGAGAGATACGGAAGTCCGTCGGAGGAAAGCAGAAGTCGATAGTTTCCGCGAGGTAACGTTTCCATGCACTCACCGCGTATTAACCGTTGGGTTATCGGGGCTGAAAGCGGGAGCCGGGAGCTGCAATCGTAACCTCGAAATACCGGGATAGCACGTCGGCAATAAATGCCGGCTGCAATTATGGTCTGATAGGTCGTATTTTTATTGATTTTCGCAGGCGCATTCGATGCTGACAATCGTTACGTTCGCCGCGTAATTCAGTGATTGCTATCGCGATATAATATGTCATCCGCGATCGCAAAGCCAGGTGGATCCCACGTCCAGTGGATTCATCTGGTAATGGACCGATTATCGTGGCTACTTTCGATGGGAGAGCTCGTTGGGATTGATCTGTCACAATGGAGTCGATCGACGGGTAAATTCGCAGGGCGATTGATGCGCCCTTTGTTTCGTAATGCGCGCGCTATAGTAGCTGCCCGATTGTTGTGAATCAGTGATAAGCGAGACGGCGAGGATCGAGTAATTATCTATTGCGCGATATTGCAAAGAGAATTTTATTGAACATTAATGCTGTAATTTCTTGCGAACTGTGTAGATCGTACATACATAACTGGATATAAAAATAATACAAGAGTAACATTGTAAAATAATGAGTAATAAGAAAGTGACAACATTTTGCTAAAACTTAGTTATTTAATCTTGGAAATTGAAAAATGGCAAAAAAATAGGCCCTAATTTTTATTAATTAGCAGTCAATATAAAATTTGTTAAAAAATTTGTTGAGGGCTAAAAAAAATTCATGGTAGGAAAATCTATATTAAAAAATCAATAAGAAATATAATCTCTGCTTATAAAATGCTTGTTCAAAATACGTGTTGCTATATGAGCGCTGTGAATAAGTTGGCTACTACGATAAGTTCCATCTTGCCCTTATAAAGACGAATGTACGAGCCGAGATTTGAATACACATGAAGTATAAAACGAGTACGAAAAGTTCGCATCAAAGAGACTTTCCGCCCACGGCTGGAATAAAACCGAGATTGCCGAAGGTGAACTCGTTCGATCGGTTGATCTGGCCGTACAAAGTACCATAGAGACTTTAATAAAACCGTGTTGTTCTTTTTAGACGAGGCCGTCAACGACGTTGCTGACGACGGCAACGATAACTTAATGTATTTTTCGTCTCCGAAAAATCAGATAAATACGTATAAGGGGAAACAAGGTGCTAGGTAAAATCACGAATTTATCGTGGATTTATGTCGAGCGATGATTTATACGCTTTGCATAATAAACAACTTGATTTAGTCGTACATAATATCCTAGTGATGGATGCATTAAATTCCACGAATTGTCACGATAAAAATGATATATGATTGCAAAAAGTTAAATTTGTTTATAATCTCGCTTTGTAAGGTAACATTTCTTTGTACAAAAGAAATATATAAATTCTAGAGATTTCAGAGACTTTAATATGTATGTATCTGTGTATATATATATATATATATATATATATATATATATATATATATATATATATATATATATATATATATATATATATATATATATATATATATATATATATATATATATATATATATATATATATATATATATATATATATATATATATATATATATATATATATATATATATATATATATATATATATATATATATATATATATATATATATATATATATATATATATATATATATATATATATATATATATATATATATATATATATATATATATATATATATATATATATATATATATATATATATATATATATATATATATATATATATATATATATATATATATATATATATATATATATATATATATATATATATATATATATATATATATATATATATATATATATATATATATATATATATATATATATATATATATATATATATATATATATATATATATATATATATATATATATATATATATATATATATATATATATATATATATATATTATATGTATATATAATATACTTTATAGTTAATATAAGCGCAATTATTCGAATTATAAAGCTATTTTTAAACAAAACAGCGTTTATTTTGTCTTCAATGTTACCCTATGGATTTCAAAAATTATTTAAACTCAGCAGTAAGGAAATGATATTAAAAGCGAAAAAGTGATTCGTCGATTTCGACGAACTTGTTCTCGAACTGAGAACAAGAAAACATTGGGATTACTTGCTCGAGAGGATTCGAGGGTAGAATGACAAGGGTTCGTGCTGTCCGTAGGGTGAGAACTAACACGAGAAAAGTGATAATGATATGTAGATCAGATCTTGGCTATCAGTTACCTTCTCCCCGATTATGTGCTATTCATCGAAGCGATAGCGCGATAAATCATGTTTAGAGAGGCTGACATTTACGTACTCCTACAATGGTGAACTTTGTTTTACTACGGTATAGTAAGCCAATTAATTTAAGTATTCGACAAATATATTTTTAATCTCTTCGTGTAAGATCCGGTCAATATTGCAATAAAACTTAACTAAGCTATACGGAACGCAATGACCGTGCGCGCAAATTTACTTTGTCAAACGATTTATCACGCCGGATAGTACGTTTACTCTGAAATTACTTTTTGAAAGCAACCGTGCAATTAATTACGGGGAATCGATCGCGCGGGGCTATAGAAACCGCGGTAACTTACAAGTAAATTAACGATAGCTTTTGCAACAACTTTCTTTTGCTGAACTTTATTCGCGCTGAAACACAATCCTCTATTGGCACGCGATGCAGAAATTAATTTAATTAAACATCGCAAGGAAAATTAATTGTGATGCAATTACAAACTATAATTACACAGTTTCATACGATCTCCTTCTCTGTCATGCCACGTCACGGGGCAACGACTAAAACGTGATACAGATAATGGAAGGAGGGGGAGGGGGATGAGAACCGCTGCTTAAGTAATGAGTGTGGATAAAAGAGATTAGACGGTCGAGCGGTTCTGTGCTTCGAAGGCATAACTAAGGTTTATTAACGGCCTCTTCTTCCTCTTCTACAACCGTGCTCCTTTCCACTCACAATCAGTTCATCGTACGATATTCATCTACCTTTTTCTCGCCGATCGTGAACGCCACCGCTACCGCTCGCGCGACTTTTCGTCGATTCTCGTTTCCGCCCGGCCTTTCTTCTATTTTTTCCCCTTTGGCAGCCTCCGCTCTTAAAGGCCGGCCAGCAAGATCGTTATATTACGACGGTGTCATCGGTTTCCGGGCATGTGCTAAAGCCAAGCGGAGCTGGCAATTTCGATGCAGATTTTGTGAGCTTCTTTTGACATGCGGCACAAAAAGAGGCAAAGATCGCACGATAGAGAATCATGATTTACGACGAAGCTTGTGTGATGCATCTTAGTGTTGAATAGTTTTAGCTATTCCGAAAAAATTTCATGTATAAAACTATAGCATACTTATACATAGATAATTTTTTCTTTCGTTAACAAAAATTAGCAGGAATTAAATTTTTAATGATAAATATGATTTGACAAAGAGAGAGAGAGAGAGGAAGATATACCTATATTTACAAATTAATAGCAAATATGTACAGAGAAATGAAAAAGTTAAAGATTCGAATATTTCATTTCTTCAAATAGTTTGAAATTATTTGAATAATACGTACAGTGATATGAGATAATATTCAAATATACTTTGGCTTGGACCAAAACGATGGATCTAGTTATATACGCAAGATTTATTACATCATATATATCTCAGGAGTTATAATGAAGTTTATGCATCTCTAATGATCTATAATAGACATCACTGTGACGGTATAAAGCAGGGTGAAAGAGAAGCACGATAATCGGATCTTGAAACGTCATACGTTGATACCTTGGCAGACCGGATTACGTCGTACTTGGCAACGTATATACGCGTAACAAGTAGTCGGTGCGCGACTGCCATGCCGTGCTATTGTGATGCGAAAGATTCTGATACACGTAAGCGGCGAGGTGCACCTGCCGTGTAAAAGAGAATCGTTGCCGAGCGAGGCCGAGGGCTAGCCCGTCTAACCGGTACTGCCCTGTAAAATTCTCAACTATGCACTCAGTACGGTCGGACGATCTATAGGGCGGTCTAAAATAAATTGCCGGCGCAGAAGGGATCCGGACACGTCGTGTTGCAATTCATATTCTCTGATTTTTTTATTTGTATCAAAAAATGTAAAAAAGTTTATATCTTCAGGCGAGCCTAAAGATTTCATGTATATTGCAACAGTCAGAACAAATATCTTGTAATACACAATAGCGTCAGCAAACAAAGACTTCTCGAGATGATTTTAATTACTTTTTAGATTACTTTGTCGAAGAAGTTCAAGAAACTTGTTAGCAACTAAAATATAAAATTTAATTTGATACCATTTAATAACAAGTCTCATATTTTTGACATGTATGTATATCAGAATAAAGCGCTAATTCTTGAACATCGCTTTAGAACATTAAAATAATCAGCAAGTCACAGATTAATAAATAAAAACATTATATAATAATAACAAATCAATAAAATGAATAATCGTTCTTTAAAAAATTTTTTCGAATCTATATGTGTGTGGATATTTCAGTTTCTTTAATTAGCGTCTTTACCGGAGTATATCCGTAATACCACTTCCGTAATACCGTTGTTTGTTCATTTCATCAAGTTCAGAAATACTCAAGGAAAGCGTTAGGCCGTGATCAATCGCTTTCGTTTATAAACGTCTACCGGTAATTCGTACTTTTCAGACGCAGACGTCGTTTCGTCAAAAATACGCGTCTGCAAACTTTGGTGAAGTGTTTTCCGCGGCACATTCGAGCTCGTATTATTAATGCGTGATAAGGAGTCAACGGAAACGCGGTAAAAACCAGCCGAAACTTTCGACGTACACGCTAAAACATTCACCAGTTGTCATTGTTCATGCTTTGTGGGGCCGCTCGCGGACTCTCGATTGGATTAATTTGGATACCGGCAAATAACGGAAAGAGAAATTGTGCTCGATTAGCGGGGACGGTCGTCTTATTTTCTTGTCGGTGTCCCGCAGTCTCGCATTCAAAGGAGTTAACGGAAACCGCGTGCAAGCAGACGGAAGAGGTCTTGAATGGACGCCACCCTCCCTCGTTGCCCGCAACCGATGGAGCGCCAACGCGCTAGGTTTGCGTTTGTAATTAAATATTTGCCGGCGGTTAATTGAGTCGCGCTGTGCTTTTATTCCAATTTCCGGTTTAAATGAAACGGCACGGCCGTCCGTGGCGCAGACGTTCTACCGGGTGTTCCGTACTTTTCTTACGCGACCGCGTAATTAAGCTCAAAAATTTGCGAGGCAAAGTTGGACAAAGCGGCTTTAGTGACAAACGTATTCCAAAGCTGTTTTATAAATTTTGCACTTGTTATAGAAATGTTAATTAAAAATGTATTGTCATTAAATTCTGTAATTATATGGATGATATATAAACAGTATAAAATAGCATCATTTTTCACGTATTAGCACATAGCCGAGAATCACGAAATGTCAGAAATATAAACTAAAAAAGGAGTTAAATTTACCATTATACTATTAATGTTAAGTAATGCGAAATAACTTGGAATGAATAATTATGTCTTTCTGTCTTCCTCTCTCTATCTCTTTCTTTTTCTCTCAGACTAAAGCTGATTCGCAGAATTTGAACAAATGTTTGTTTCAAAGAACTAAATCTTCTCGAGCAAATCTGGCTTGTGCATTCTGGCTAACGTGATCAAACACAGTGTAATTCACATAGAATCGTATAGTTACGTGAAATTACTTGGAGATCAACGAATCTTGACGTGCCGGACATTGTGAAGTTAACTCGTGCAGCGAAATAGCGTTTGTTTCGAAGAACTAAACGTTTCAAGCGGATACGGATGCTTTTGCGGTCGAACAAGCTGTAACTCGCTCAGAACCGTTAATTGACGTGAAATAACTTGGACGTTAACCAGCGTTCACGCCTAGTTGCATTGAAGTTGATTACATACAATGAAACAGGGTTTTTGTTTCAGAAAATACTTTCTCAGGATTCCCGGTTGTTTTCGATCAACCATGCCGTAACGTGTCCATTGCAATCGTTAATTTAATTGTGTTGTTACGTGCGAGAAAACTGTGATAAACAAATTTTATTTATATCTTGTAATTTTAAATAAAAAATTCCGAAAGATTCGGAATCTTGTAAGATATGTTAAAAATAGAAGATCGATATATATTGCCAAAATATTTAAAGAGATTTGCAATAACTAAGAGGAGCGTTCACATTATTGCAATAAACAGGCTCTGCCATAAATCGTGACTCGTGTCGGTTCACTCGAGATCGTGGAGTCGCATGCCACGTATCTTCGGCGATCTCTCTCGTGGGACCTAACTCCGATCGATATGCGCGATCGAAATGTACGCGAGCGTCGGATGTAATCTCGCAGGTATAATTTGCAAAACGCGATGCGCGCGCCTTATTGTGATATCTCAATAAGGCCGGCCCGTCATTATCTCGATGCGCGGCCATTCTCCTGTGGCTTGTGCATGTGCAACGCGACCGGATCTCCGCGCCGCGAGATAGATGCGATCGTTGAATCAAACGCTCGCGGAAGCTGCGCACGTGTGTAAAAACGTCAACGTCCGCTACCGTGTAACGCGTTGCAGCTTGCGAAGGGAGACTCATGGCTCGCGGCTCTACACCGTTAAACGTGTTTGCTATTAGATACGCCGGCGATCTCCGTCGCCGGTTTCTGTGAATAAAGCGACGAGAGTGCTTTTACTTAGGCTAATCGAGATAAATGCTCGATGCCGCACGTGTGAATACATTTAATTAAGGAGGTTGGTCACGGTCGAGCGTGACACGCGGATTATCTTTTATACGGTATACAGTATAACATATATGTAAAGGATATGAAGACGTATACATGGCAATAAGCTACCGTAAAGTGAGTCGATTGATGTTATGAGTTGCGTGTATAAAGTTCTCCGTTTAGCTGAAATGATGAAATGGCGCGCAATGCGACCGATAATTTAATTTCTATATTGGAGAATATATCTCTTTCTCTTTCTCTCTCTAAAATTTTTATATATATAAAATTTGTAACTGTATATAAATTGTATGGTAACATATGTTCTCTCGAATAGGAATGGAATGACGCACAGTAAGGGAACGTGCGTTTAATTTTTCAGATGGATAATGCAGGTTCCCATTAACTTTCGTATTCACCCTAAGCGATCCATTAACGCGACCGGAAAAACGGTGCATTTGCCAGCATTAATAACGAAAGCGGTGTACCACAGAATGGTTCTTACGCCGTTATCGGAACAACTCGATGTGTCTCCGAATAAAACAATTCGCGGTGTGCATCGACAAACGTGCACTCCGACAAAATAAAAAATAAAAAAAATGGTTATATCCGCACGCTTTTACGACTATCTGCGAATTAAAGTATTATGAGCTGCGACATCAAAGCGAAAGCTGTAATTTCATAAAACTCCCTTCAGACTCTGTGTGCGCTACATCGTTGTAACGGTAAATCGTGCCGAAGTAATTGTGCGGAAAAATGAAAAAAAAAAGAAAGAAAGAGAAATGGAGGAAGCGGAGGAGAAGGACGCGACACTCACGACGATAATTAACGGCTGTTGCGACGCGCGGCCATTTTAACAAATCTCTATGAGCGTAACGACCTCATCAACTCCGTTGACGCGCTAACTCGGCGTTATCACGAAAACTCGGCCGCGCCGGCAATTGCTGTTTCATGCATAGCGAAGCGCGCGCAACTGTGGACCGCAACAGCAAACATTTTCGTCGTTCTAACGTCGTATAATCTGCAATTTGATATCGCGTCATGTGTACCGGCACGCGTAATGTTGCTGCTGCTTTCAATTCACCGACAATTCTCGCGATAATATCGCTGCGAAACAAGCAGCCGGACGAGCGGCGCTAATACGACGGAGAGAAGCGTAATTAGCGATTAGTTAATAGGACGACGTCGAGGGTTACTCGCGGTGTAATCGATGTAGCTGAGACCAGGGACTAATAGAAGATGTGGCTTTAAGAGATAATTTTAGATTCACTTTTAGCGCCATAAATGAAAGAAAGATAAGACGTCTTAAAATATTTTAGACACATACATTTCAATAGTAAGTTTTATATAGATTATACTATGTGATGCAAATTTCTTCGCGATTTTCTTTAATTAGGATATATTCCACATTTTCATATTTTTTAATTATATTATTTTTCATTACTTTTGCTCTCTTTAATAACGCATGTCTTCCAGTTTAACGTAGAATTTCTAGAACGTCTTTCTCATCATTTTTGGGTTGGTAAAGCATTATCGCTTGCAATTCCGCGAAATCTCGAGTACCGCATGTCGTCCGTCGCGACGGAAATATTTCCATCAGCGAGGGTAATTTCCCTTGCTCTCGTGGTACACGTCAAGAGGCACGTGCAGACGTCACGCCGTCGCGCTGCACCGACCCGAGGATCGCGCACATGCCGCCTCATACTTACGCCGACTTATGTATAAGGGCGCACGTAAATGCGGCAAATTGCTCGTAAAACGTGCCGAGTTTGTTAATTCGCCCAATAACACGTCGAAGTAAATACGGAATGTACTACTTTTCGAGCATAAGTAATACAGACATGGCCGTGTACGTCCCGTTAAAAAAACTGTCGGAATATGGTTGACTAATTAAAATATAAGGACGAAATGCTTCGCATGCCAAGTAACGACCATCCGTTACTTTGAATGCAACGCGAAATGTTAATGAGACACCTGAAAATGGTTAAACGTTGCTACGCATTAAATCTCGCCTCTTACTAGAAATTTGTAATTTTTTTAATGAAGGCTTGCAAATATTTGTAAATTTCAAACCAAATCGTATTTAAATACTGAAAAGCTAAATTATTGAATAATTTCTGGCAATTTACTCTGTTAAAAAAATTCTAATCAAAATGTTTTGATTATTAATTGAATTTGACTCGTCGGTATTTTATTAAACTTTTTAATATTTCTGTAGCGATTAAAACTGTTTGCGCGTATATTAATTGAGAATCAAAACAGATTCTATAACACATATGTAATCGCGTTACGCATTTTATTAAGGAATGAGAAGTAGCGAAGGAGGGAATTTTTAAAAAATGTTGCGTACTCTCTCTGAAACTGACGTTTATGACGCGCATTCAACCCTTGATATATAATGTTATCGAAAAAAAAAAAAAACTGCGAAGCCGCGTAAAATCCACGCGTCAGTTTTCGGAACGAGAAAGTTTAATCCCCGCCACAATTAAAGCCCGATCAACGTGCTGATCCTTCGGTGATCAAATTGCACATCGCAGAAAGCGATTTCTGCAATCGACATTTGATGTCCAAGGTTGTGAAACTTTGACGTTAAAAAATTATTGCGATCCATATAATACGACTGTATGTGGTTGTAAACAATGCATCACGTTATTTTATCGAATGTGTTGTAATAACATAATCCGTTACGACGCATTTCATTAATCCTTAGAATAATCGACTAATGGACAAATATTTTTATTTTCGTAAATCTCACATAATATACATGTATGCAGTGTAATCAGCTTTTCCAAAAAGCGCAATTTATACACCTTCTTTTACATTTTGTGTATTTTTTTTCTTTATGATTAAATTTTTAATCTATATTTAAACGTAATTACAAAAGTTTTGCACGGCCAAAAAGTTAATTGCCATATTGCTCATGTATCACAGAAATTCAGGGACGCGCGCACGCGCGAAAATATCAACTGCCGCGTAGAAATAAATTACCTGGCAACGCAGTTTTTCGTTTTTATCTCTGCACTTGACACCGTACGTGACTCGCCAAGTTTGTCGACCTTTATCTCGTTTTATTTCACGTGTCGCCGTACGTGTTAAAATCGTGGCCCGTCGGACGGGGAAGTCAGATCGCGGCGAATAAAAAGCTTGATGGGGAGAAAAAAAAAGCGGAAGGGTAGATACAAGCTGCGCGGAATCCTCGATGAATATCGCAATGCACACAGTATCGGAGCAAAATCGTATGCATGCTGAGAATCATACGAGTCATTGTCGATTAGACGTGCCTTAAAGAACGACAGTTCTCATAAAATAATATAGTCGTTTGATAATGCCACGCTAATTGCCATATCTTATGTTAACAGCGGTTACGAGACAAATAATCTCGTGAATCTCTCGAACGCGACCATTCGCATCTTCTAAAGGTATACTTAAACGAAACAATATTTCACCGATATTGTGCAATAGCGAGCCGTATGCAACTTGTAACTCTCTTGCAGTTTTAAAATTTTATATCGTGTCGTATCTTTTATATATATATATATATATATATATATACCTGGGCTTGCGTGTGGCATTAACATAAATTACATCTCTCACGATACAACGAACGGCAGAGCCTTTCGTGGATACAAGATTTAATCAATCGACGGGACCGCCTCTCTGTCACCGGAATCGATCAAAGAGTCATTTTGGACGGCGATTATGACAACACATCCTTTAATTAACCGCAAGCGACGGACTTGCTGCCAAAAAGAAGGCGATTTTTCGCGAAGCGTATTATCCATTCAGGCCGCACAAGAGCTCGTTTCCTGTTGAAATCACTATCTATCACCGAATCAATTAGTGACTTCTCGATTACCACCGACTCACCATCCGCCGTGGCGATGGCCGTGCAAAATTATGCGACGGATCGATGATTGAACGATGAGTCGTCGCACACAAGATCGAATTTACGAGCGAGACGTGTTTGATTTATGGGACGGCGTTCTTGGTTGATCTACGATCGATCTACGAGAGAATCAGGGAAGGTAGCGGCCACCAGACAACGTAGTACACGAAGTTAATCGTTATTCTTGTCCGGGAAGCTACGCCGATAATTAATAGCCAATCAGCGGGTATGTTGAGCTGAATGTTAAGTAGAAACGCGCCGCCGCTTCCTGGATTCGCTCGTGGTCAGCATAAATGACATCAATATCGATAACGATATCCGTATCCGAAAATCGCCGATCGCGCAACATCGCGCCGTTTTGCGCGGCGACTGTGCAAAAATCGAATAAAAATAATCGCGCGTGATACCGTCGCACGCTGGCAGAATAATATTTTTGCGCCCTCGTGGGTCGGTATAACAACTTGTACTCGCGAGTTTATTTGCAAAAACGCGGCGGAGATAAAATTCATATATCTCCCGGTAACGCATCGGCCTTCGCGCTCTCTCTCTCTCTCTCTCTCCCTCTCTCTCTCTCTCTCTGCCTACATTATAACTAAATTCCATGAAATAATTAAATTTATACAAGTTTGTTAATTGATGCGTTATGTATGTGTGCTCGTTCGAAGTTAAAAATTCAAAAGGCTGCCGCATGTAATCATTCTTCAAACATGATTTACATTTTTGAATATCTTCAGCGTTTATCCCACACATTTTCGCACACTATATATTATATGTAGACTAAATATATTCAGAGAGAGAAGTAAAGAGAGAGTCTTCCCGAAATAATCTCGTATTAAAAAGTCTAATGGTATATTTCATCCTTTGGAGTTTAATATATGCCATCGTGCGAAAAATTAAAATTTCAAAATAAGACTCTAATTTAAATTGAAATTAAACCACTCGATTTACAATCTCTTACTGATACCATGTTCCACGATATTGCCTCATAACTCCAAGGAAGCAGCTTCGTGAATATAATCATCGATTTTGATTTCGCGTCACGTCATACGGCTCCGTCTCTCAACTATATGGTAGGTGTAATTTACCAAGTCAAGCTATCTGGGCCACACAGCGATATCTGAGAGAATATCTGAGGGGCTCGCATCACATCAAGGTCCCCGAGTGTCGCAAGAGCGTTTTCGGAGGTGGAACGTGTCGTTATCGCGACGATCCCTTGGAGATTTTAGCATTTTATCATGATACAACTTAGCTCACATCGCTCTTTTGCGCGCGGCTCGCTATTTACGTGGCATCGCGACAATAGGTCCAGTGAGGTAACGACGAGATGCACCATACAAAATTGCCAATTGATTTTAATATGATATATTTGCATATATCAAATTCAGAAAAGACAAGCATGCAATAAGAAATTAAGACAGCGACAATTACAATATTTTCAATCTGAATTCAAAGCTGTTTCTCTCTAACTTTTGGATTGGCGGAAAAGAGATGCTGAAATTTTTGCTTTTTATAACAGAAAAAAAAGTTTGTAGATACGCAATTCCTGCAATTTCAAATTATGACCGTACTGGAAATAAAGTCAGGAACTGTGTAAAACACGGGATTCTCGAGGCGTGGTTCACACTGACGCGTGTGAAACGCAAATGCATCCACGGAAGGTATCACAATTTGTTACTTTTGAAATATTGCCTCTCATAAGGAGTATCTACAGTCGCAGCGACTTTTATGCGTGGTAATAAATCTGGCGCTAGCGCATTTTATTCAAATTTACCTCACCAAAATGATCTCACCTACCATGTAATTTAGTTTCGCGCCGATCGATTTCATGGAAAAAAGCGTCTCAATTCTAAAAAATTTTAAAAATATTCGCGCCAGTACATTGATAGTTAATAAATTATATCCTTCTTTAAAAATTATATTAGTAATTTACATAATCTCTTTCTGCACACACACATTATGTGTGCAATTGTAGATTACAATTCTATTCTGTTACGATATCTGTATTATCTCCTAATGCCATTAATGCGAAACTGTAAGTAAAATCCTTCCTGCGCGACTATCAGCGAAAATGGATCCCTAAGGAGGTACGCGTTTAATGATAACGCATTTAGCTGGCGAGGACCGGCGTTTCTCTCGTCGGCATGGATAATGATCCCTCGAGCGGTACTCGGCACTCATTTAATTCCGAACTTTTCCTTTCACGGTCAGGCAAGTAGCGCGTAAGGAAAGACATCGGGGGGAGAAAACGAGAGGGAGAAAGCGGTCGGGTAGCGAAAGCGCGGAAGAGGATCCGAAAGCAAGGACAATACCAATCCGCTCTCCAGGGTCGAGACCTTCGGATGAAACAAGAATAGGGAAGGGGGATACAGGACGGGGAAGAAAAAAAAAAGAACCGCGGGGAAGAGAACCGAGAGGACACGAAAGACAAGCAGCTCGCAGGCGAGACGAGTCTGCCAGGAATAAAGTTTCCTGTCGAGGTGAACAGGCCCTCGAGAGACTCCAAACATGAGGCGAGCTTCGACCCGCCCTCCCCCTCGTCTCAATCGCACGGGGCGCCACCAAACTAGCAACTCGCCCTTTTCGCATCGTCGTCCCTATCCACCCATCCAGCGTCAAGTTGCCCTACACGGTAGTTGTTGATTGTTTCCGGTGTAATTATAACTTCGACTTCGGCGGGCTCTCCTCAGATATAATTATTAATTACCGTGTTGGGCGCCGCGTGCATTGAATAAGGCACTCGTGGACGAGCCGCGAAGTGGGACAAGAGATAAACTGCGCGGGCGGGATTACTATCGTAAAGTATCATTGTGGATCGTAAAGCCGATCAGCGCCAATAGCCGAGCACACTTCGCGATGATTTCGCGATACGAGCAGATTTTGCGAGATATTACTTACGTTTGTCATACAACGGCTACCAGAAAAATAAAAAAAATCGTTATTTTAAGATATAAATTACATTTCCTTTTTTTAGTTGTAATAATTGATAAATTGAATAACAATTTTCAATAGGAGAGAAGAGGTTTTTAATATGTTTAATAAAAAATATTGAGACAAACATGAACTGAATTCTTTTCGTTTGTATCAAGTTTTGCTATAAAGATTTTTCTTATTCCGCGCTATTACTATTTTCGGGATCTTGGGATGAAATTGAATAATATAATAGAACTGGATAGATTTCTTATCACCATTTTGTCAGTAAAGAAAATTGAGTTCTTTAGTATGAAAGAGCTCCTTTAAAATTCATAGAATGGTGGTGAGAAAGTAAAGAGGGGAAAACTTATTCCTCTTTCAGGCGTTGATCTGGAATTGAAAGGTATGATTCCAAAACTCGCTCCATCTATTTGTGGAAGCTTTTAGATACCATCACTTTTGTTTTTGTAATATCCGCACACCCATCAATCTTTCAAGCATAAAAATATATATTTATAATATTGTGATATATATTGCAATATCTTTAAATAATTTGGTGTTAATATACATCAATATTTCATGAGATAAGCAACAAAATTTTAAATTATGAAAATTCGATTAATCCAATAAACAAGATTAGATCTAAAATCAACTATAGAGATTTATATAAAAAAAATTATAAATACATACTGATAATATATAGAGATAAAACGCGTTAAATTATTGGATTACTTTGGTTGGTGGATCTCGAGCGCGATTATATAAATCGACATAAATTCTCTGTAAAATCTCATTATCGCGATCTAGGCTGCAAAAGTTGTCGCGATTGCTTGAAATATTAAGGCTAACCATGATTTATAGAAAATCATATAAAAGCACACTGGATTCCCGCAGAACTGTCATACGCGCGCGATGGCACATACATACATACATACATACCTAATGCGTCATTATACACATCGTCGTGCTAGGTATTCCGGGAAACGCTAATGAACGTGCTGCGTCGCGAAAACACCCACGGATACTCACAATCGCAATCAAACAGCGATCAACGGCGCGTTGATGCACTGCCGCGCCTGATTAAACAACGAATCGCCCCCGTCCGCAAAATGCAAATACCGAGTCCGAATCACTCCAAGACGCCCACTAGTACGCGCACTGCGTGTACCGTGCCATATGTTACGATATTCTGCGGTTGAATTTGCACAAACACAGCAACCGCCTGGTTACATGCCCACACGCAGATGCGTAATACAGAGATGTGTGTATATATATATACGCGCGTGCACGCGCACTGACGACGCCGAAGCGTCTCTGAGGGTTCTGAGCCGTATCTGCATGAGCAGTAAGAGCATCGATCACACACCGGGGACAATATTGGCATGATAATCGGAAGGGATTCGGCACGGTTACGTAGTAACACGGGCCAAGGGAGAACAGCCCTTGTCAGTGCCGCGGTTATGATCGCGGAGACTGTTTACTCCCCGGTAATTATTGTGAAATATGTCGCGGCGGATTGACCATGCCTATACAACGTGACGTGTAAATTATTGCTATGGTGGACGCATACGTATGCACTTTTGCGCGATTCAAAGAGAATAACAAATTTCTCAGTCTTCGTGATTTAGAAGAATTATCGAATGAACAATTCGATTGATTGGGACTAAAATCACCGATATCATTCTAAGAAATAAAATAAATAAAATGTACGTGTTTTTTCAGTTATCTTTAATAGCTGCTTTTATATTGCAAGATACGGAATATCAATTAGATGGAATATTTAACCAATTGGATTCTAAAAATTCTAAAATATAACACACATCTTAAAGAAAGAGTTAACAGTTATTTTTATATCTTTTATCAAATCTTTCTTTTATAATCACTATTTAACAGCAAAGAATTTCCTGAATTTTGCGATATCGATATCCCTGCCCTTTTCCAATCTTGTGCCATCTTGATATTTTACTGAGACCCCTCGATAAAGGGTCGCGTATATCGAGACACGCATTTCGTACACATCGACAGGCGGTTCGATCGTGTACACCCTGCTGTCACATAAGCGCGCACGGTGCAGCGAGCGCACCGTTGGTTGTGGCGGGAACGGGGTGTATGTGGTGCGATGTGTTGTATGGTGAATCATGTACTACCCTCGAGGGATCCATCTACGATTAATTCCATCACTTGACACGCTCCTACGTTCTCGCGCGCACCCCACTACCGCGCTCGGCAAACATTTAAGCGGGGCATAAATGCCACGAGCGGAGTGGAAAATGAAGAAAGGCGATGCCAAATGCGCCGTGAAGCGCGGAAGAATTAGATGATGCTGCGAGACCCGCTCAATGAGACGTGAGCTGATTCGCTTTAATGCACGTACTTGATCCCCGTGACGTTTCCCATTTTCTCGAAGTTCCGTCGCGATACGCGGGAAACGAGCCCTCGTAAGGGTTACCTTATCGTTCGACGAAAAATATCTTCACGAAAAGAAAATGCTGTAAATAATAGAGGATATAAGACGTATCTTTTGGAATGTTAGATTGTATTCTCTTCTCCTCACACAAATATATTTGTATGTTTAGCAATTGTGTGTATATGTAACTATGAAATATTCTACGAGCAGAATGTGTACTGACAACGGATTAAAATATTTTCTCTACATACGTATGTTTATTACATACAATCATAAATGCTTCTAAATTAAAATAGTTATACTTTTTTAAAATATCTTTTTATACATTTTCTTTATCCTCAGTTCTTGCAATTATGTTTTAATATATTTTTTTTTTTTACCTCAACTTGCGTAATCGCTAGTTTTATTCTGAGAGATATTACAAAAACAGTGCAAAACCATTTTATTTCTTTGTAACTTGCTCCGCTTATTTTTTATTTAACTTCCGGCAAAGCAAAATATGGTAGCAAGCTATGGTAGAAGGCTCTTTGCTGAAACGCAACTTCGTGAATAACTGTTTCTAAAGGTGCGTATTATTTTTTCTCGACGTGCAAACCAATTAGCGCGCGAGGCGCAAGGTACAAACTAGTTAACGCGGTGCAGGTGTGCTCGCGCTGCTTACAATTTAAACTGATCTTAAACTAGGCTTTAGTCTTAACTTAAATTAAGCCCGTGCGGGGTAGAATAACAGAACTAATTGGATGGACGAGCTCGCCCGCTCTACAATTAGTGGGGGTGAATCATAAAACATTCTCTCGTAATTCATACGGTTTTATAAATCTCTACTGGCAATTTGCTATTATATTAATCGCTTGTTATGCGGAAATCGGTCATAAGAAGCGTGGATTGTGTAAGTAATTCAAGAAAATTAAAAAAATAATAGAAGTAAAAAATACAAATATCTCTGCAACACGTCTATTTATTCACAAATTCACAAATGCACTGCGGATATTTCTATTTTTCATTTTTATTCATTCAATTAAAACAAATAAAATATTGAACAATCAAATAATTATGTTGAAATAAAGTGAAAAAAAAAACAAATAAGAAAAATTTATGAAAAAAGATCATACGTTATTTTATACTGTTTTAATCTGTTCTCTTTAAAATGAAAAATTCTATTAATTGCGGTTTTATCTCTTAAATAAAATTACGATAAAAGTATATTAATATTGCGCTATTTTGAAAGAAACATCAAATACTTCATAATCGTTGTCGTCTACATGTGTGAAATCGCGTTTATCCATTCTTATTCACAGGTTCCGTCGTGATGCAATTTTTTTTTTCTTTTATGTTCAACCGCGCCGTTACGCATCGAGGCACGTGCTGTTTTACGACTGCGTGCGTAACGAGCGAGACGCGCGCGAGAAGATCGAAAACGAGCGGGTGGATGGCTTACGCTCGGATATCGAAAACGCGAAATTGGCCGGTGGCTATAAATCACTCGCCGGTCGGTTGTTCGACTCGTTCCGTTCCGTTCTGTTCCGAGGCCACCCTGAGCGCGTTCGCTGCCTAATCAGTTTAAGTGATTTCGAAAGGCGCTGCCGCGCGCTGCTGCACCACCTCTCTCCGTGTAACGACCGGTTACGCGTACGCATCCCGTGGTGGTCCACGTGCGTGGGCGGATGCGCTGCACCGTGTTACGCGCACGCATACACACGCGCTCGCACACGCATGTCTGTCCCATTCAACGACAGCCTGCGTTTTCTGTCCTTCTCACGCACGGTATGTCTGTGTTCCTCTTCCCTACTCTCGCATTACCATACTAATTGCAGTCAAAGTACTAACCAACGATTTATCGGAATGTCACTGGTCTACCGCCGGTGAAACCTTTCTGCCTCGACGCATCACAGTGCATATACGAGTATGTGTGCTGCATTGCAATCGTCAGGCTAATGTTATTTCGAATTGCGAACGAGACGCTCTTTTACGTGCAAGAAATCCTATGAAACGATTCCCATGATCGAATTTCTTTTTGAATAGTGTATTTAATTCTTTGCATTAAAAAGTTTCAGGGAAGAGATTACAATAGATACTCTCATAATTAGAAAATATAAATAATTGAATAAACATTTATTTAACGTAATCCGCTGCTGAAAATTAAAAACACACAAATGTACATTACGGACATTTTATGTGCAATATTAATGCATGAGTCATCGAGTGCGAGATATGCCAGACAATAGCGAGTGAAAAAAAAAATAAGGGAGCAGGATAGAGCTTACCTATCTAAAATGTGATTTAGAAAATCGAACGAGAAGCGAGTACAAAAGTACATTAAGAAATGAAATTCGAAAGAAAAGCGAGGAGGATCGATAGTGTGGAATCACCGGAGGCATTCTTCAAAAGGGACTCGCGCGCCCTATTGTCACATTGGATTTTGTCTATGCGCGATGCAAAAATTCCCCAGCGAGGCGGATCGCATCCCGAGGGAGGAGTTTTGTGCAAGCTTCGCACACGCGGGGAATTAGATTAAAGACATTAAAGTCACCCTCTCGCGCACGACATGTAAGGCCATGCAATACCGCTGCCCCCGCCAGTCATTCCGTGATTGCCTCTCGGACGGAGTGAGTGCCCGCTGGACCGCGAAACGAAATTAGAATCCTAATAATACGCGGAATTTAAAGTCGCACGTCCGTGCATGAATAACGCATGCAGCGGGGTGCGCTGTTGCTCATTTTGCTCCTTGCACAAAGTCTATATGTATAGTATCGATGCGATGGGCAAAGAGATTGCCTGTCATGATTATTTATGCAATATGTGCTGCGTCAACGATGAGCAATAGATTTATTTTTGGCTGTCGAAAGCGGATAACACGATCATCGATTGTTTCATCGTTTGATTTATTAATTTAAATTAATTATATGAAAACTGAAAAATTTTTATTTTATCACGTTTATTAAAGACAAATACAATATGTTATAAATCTATTGCTTCAAAATGGATAAGTTAAGAGAATTTTTTGTAGAGATCACACATTTAGAATGTCACATGTAATATATAAATATAATAAGCAACCATCTTTTACGCGAGTCTTACTGCCTGCATGTGCACATATATTAATATCGGCGTCGCAGTATGACGCATGAGAGCGAGCCACGTGCTATACGAGAAAGGGACACTTAATCTTTC
>NW_021852127.1:45934-62181 GCF_003651465.1 Formica exsecta
CTTTCCCTAGATTCCCCGTGGATTCCGTCGGGACCCCTGAATATTTTCACACTCCCGCCCCCGCGGTGGTACCCCAAAGAATCGAACGCGGCTTCTACCGCACTGCCGACCCCCGTGACGTCTGTTTTGTAACTATTTTCCGCCACCTTTCTTACCCCCGAGTGCCCCTTCATCCATGACTATGCGAGATTCGCAATGAGGGAGTCCACTTGCCGCATCTCATATATGAAGGGGGAGGGCGGGGGGGAGCATCCATACAAGATGTAGAAACATACGCGTCTATAGGATTAAGCTGGGGGGGTTCGTATGGTTAATGGACAAAGGGGGAATACGCGTCTGCGGATCCAATTTCGAATTCTATGCTTCGTGAAATTGACGGGTGCGTTTGTGCGGGCGAAATGCTATACTTTTCTTTGTTACAATGCGGTCTGCGGATAGACAATATGGGAAACATCTCGGTCGCGTTCGAACCTAATAAACCAGAAACGAGATGCTGCATGCTGCATCGTGTGGCTTAGTATTAACAAGAAAACTAAATATAAATTATATATATTATTAATTATATAAAATTTTGCAAATGATCCTTATGAGAATCTCTATCGAAAGATAATAATTTGCACGGTACTTGACATCTGCAAAATTTTATATAATCTATTTACATTTAATTTTCTTGTTAATACCAAGCCACACGATGGGGTAAGAAAAAGGACTTTCAACAGGTGTTTAAAATTAGCGAAACAAATGTATTTAAATTTATACTGGATTCTTAGTCTTAAACTAACGACCGTTTAATCCTCTTCTAACTTGTATCTCAATGGAGATTTTTCATTCAAGATATAGAAGATATTGATATAAAAATCATTTTAATTCGTTAAATTTTTTTTCTTATCTGTTAATATCTTTTATTCCTTTTTATTATTTAGCTTCAAAATCTGAAAATAATTTGTGACACTCGTATAAATTATATTGTTTTTATTATCATAATTATCTTCAGAACAATGTATATATAATTTTCATTCCTTTTTACAAATACTGAAGTAATTTATAAAAAAAAAACATTTAAGATCTTTACGAATTTGAGCGATTTTTCGTCGCTTTCTTCGGTAAGTACGCTGCACAGAATCCGAGCGATAAAGTGCAAACTACGAAGTTCACGTTCCTCGGCCATTAAACGCGATGAGCTATTGAATCATTGACGGTACGACGTAGCGCGAAGATCAGCGGTAATCGCGGCGGGAGGAGATGAAATTTTCTAACAAATAGGGCATCCAGAATTTCACGATTCGCCAAGGCGAAAACCCCGGGGCGATAACATCGAACGGCGCTTAAATATCGTTTGGAGAGCGAAAGACAAAAGCGGCACCTGCCCCTTCCCACGACGTACCGCGCATCTTCCCGATGTGAAGGACGATGGAAGCAGCGTAGGAGGAGTAAAGTGGTGCGCGCGATCGGTCCTCTCCTAATTCAATCCCGTGGGATATCGGCAGCCCTAGGGCGCAGTATCGTGCCGAGGCGTGAATCAGCACGCCCGTGAATTATCCACCTCGTTTATCGAGAAAATTGTAGCCCAGGAAAGATACCGGACGAGTCCCATTGTCTCGTAACTACCGCGCGCGCCTATGCTATTGCATAATACTCACAATTCAACGGAGATGCGTGTTCTTGATGTCGATGCACCCGCGGGCATTTAAGATCTTTACGAATTTGAGCGATTTTTCGTCGCTTTCTTCGGTAAGTACGCTGCACAGAATCCGAGCGATAAAGTGCAAACTACGAAGTTCACGTTCCTCGGCCATTAAACGCGATGAGCTATTGAATCATTGACGGTACGACGTAGCGCGAAGATCAGCGGTAATCGCGGCGGGAGGAGATGAAATTTTCTAACAAATAGGGCATCCAGAATTTCACGATTCGCCAAGGCGAAAACCCCGGGGCGATAACATCGAACGGCGCTTAAATATCGTTTGGAGAGCGAAAGACAAAAGCGGCACCTGCCCCTTCCCACGACGTACCGCGCATCTTCCCGATGTGAAGGACGATGGAAGCAGCGTAGGAGGAGTAAAGTGGTGCGCGCGATCGGTCCTCTCCTAATTCAATCCCGTGGGATATCGGCAGCCCTAGGGCGCAGTATCGTGCCGAGGCGTGAATCAGCACGCCCGTGAATTATCCACCTCGTTTATCGAGAAAATTGTAGCCCAGGAAAGATACCGGACGAGTCCCATTGTCTCGTAACTACCGCGCGCGCCTATGCTATTGCATAATACTCACAATTCAACGGAGATGCGTGTTCTTGATGTCGATGCACCCGCGGCTCGGGAAACTATGGTGCACGGGCTCTTAATGCCGGCCCGTAACTCTCGTCCGTCGATTCTCGGTTATGCGTGATTAATCATTCGCTTTGATCGCACTCTGACATCTTTGGTAGATAATTACGCGGTCTTGGTGAAGGTCTTAAAAGCACAAAGCGCTATATCGCTCAACTCTGCGTTGACGGGAAAAATAAGAGTAATATATACTCAGTCAATTTAATTAAATAATAAAATCGGATAAAGTTATCGGGCAATAACGTAAATATTAAGATTAATCCAATATCAATTGTAAACAACTTTCATATAATAAAATGTATAATTATAAAAACAGATTTACAATTTATAAAATACGCAAGTCAAGAGATCAGCGACTACAATAATATAATGCAAGCTTATTAATTTTATATTCAATATTATTTTGGTATCGTGCATTCAGAGTTAATGAAAATTCTACAGTCATTATCTAAATTTATAGTTAATTTAGTTTATTTCAGTTTATTTTATTTATAACCATATTTTATCTCAGCGAGCTTTATTAATCCTCTTACAATTTCTACTTGCAATTTCTGAGCGTAGATTATCTAAAGTGTGCACATTATGCATGTTGTTTGCTGTATAGCTAGTGGTTGGACTCGATAGACACCGGTATTCATATATTCATTGAATAATTGCGGGATGTGCGTATCGTTTCGCCTCAGAAGAGGGTCCCTACGTGTCGTTCCCGTAGGACGGCACGCCCCGGTGATCAGACACGCGGCTCGAAGGTAGGGTTACTTCGTGAGAAGAACGACTTTCACGGGTCGGCGGACACCTACGGAGGAGGGCCCTTTAGGGCGTGAAAATCAAACTAGCACCTGTTACCGGTAAAACACGCGTTTCACGACGATATTCGCGCTAAAGTGCTATTAATTTTTACAGGCGCGACTTTCAGCGTGATAATGTTTAATTCATGAAACATCCTTTAGCAGGAGCGAGAATGACAAGACGTAGCGCGTGGAATATATTGAATTATAAATTAATCGAAACAAATTGATTAAATATATTTAATGACAGTAGTCTATTGTGATAAAATTTTTTTTATACTCTACAAGATCTTTAATTAATTTTCATAGATTAAATATCTGCGCGCACACGTGTGTATGTGATATAGCGATCTGATATTTATCAACAATGCAGCATTATCTATGTAATTTAATATAATTCAAAACTCTCTTATCAATCCTCGTTATTAAAGATATATATATGCATGAATGCATGGATAATCGATGCCGGGATCTTTTTTCAACGTGCGAACGATCGGTAAGATAATTAAAATGCCGTGTTTGAATTACGAAATTCTTAATCTGACTTTTGATTTTGCGACAACAGCATGGTGAAAGTTAGATTGTATGCAGTGTGCACGCGTATGCTTGATAGAATGTATCTCGATCGATTTGACGAGAGGCCTTGCAACGCATCGGCATTAATTTTGGCGACGGCGCTTCATTATCATATAGACGAGTGTTTCGTCGAGCGTTATTGGATCTCTCGCGTCACGACGGAACGACACACGCACGTGCGTATACGTGCTTAGGGTAAACGCGCGTAAGGTTGCCTGTTCATGGCTTCCGGCCAAAGAATAACGATCGCTACGGATGCCAACGTCGCCCGTCGAACTATGACGGGCGACTCTTTGTCGGGTTAACTCGGCATAGTAATCACGCTCCGATCCTTGCCAGATATGTCCTTTATCGCGTGTTTTGCTGACGGTAAATAATTATTACCCGTGCGTATCTTCGCTTTATTCGTTATAATAACGTTGCGTCGCAGTTTCACAGTGTTCACGATGCAACGTAATGCGCTTTAACTAAGTAATGGCATATCAACGACGAGGCGATTTCGACAGACTACATCCACGTTTGACATTCATGTGTCTCATTATATCATAAAGCACATCGTAAAGATCGCGTATTGTAATAAGAGTACACGTAATAATTCCTTATATATTTTACGTTATAATCTTCATATATTTTTTTAGACATTTTGTTATCTTCTCATTTTAACGTTAATATCAAAGTACAAAAGCGTATCATCTTTCGCAAGTATGTATGTGCACCCGACGGATAAAAAAGGAACGTTATGTATGCCTCTTAAAACTCACCGTTGATATATGCCCAGTGTACTGATATCTGCCTTTATATGCCTTCCTCTTTTCCGTATAATGTCGGCGATACATCTTTCCGCTTGTTCGATACTTTTTATGAGACGATCCATTCCGCGAGCACGATCTACATCTCCGCCACTGTCCGGGCCGAAGTTCACGATCAAAAAGAGCATAGATTATAAAGCAGCAGTTCGATCACCGTTACTGGCATCGAAGCATATCCGGCTGTCAGCGGGTATCACGATCTCGAAAAGGGCATAGATTATCAATCGTTTCGATCAAATTTCTCTGTAACGGGGCTGCGAGGGTGCCCGCTGGGATTCGGCCGACTCGAAAGACTTCGTGCGTTACGACGATGTATATGTACTACGAGCACTCTCGTAGGCTCGCGCCGGATGGACCAAGTTTAGGATGGGCTCCTCCCTGCATGGGAAAGTGAAAAGGCACTTACACCATGTTTCCTACAAGGGAACGATCCTCCGCGCGAAAGCCTTCCGCGAAAATCTATGACATTTCCTCCCGAGATGTAACTCACAGTCGCCTCAGCAACAGGAACCTTATGAAAGTCAAAGCGCGCTTCGTGTTTGCGCGATCGTCTACGGTTCGCAACTTGTTGCTGAATTGGCTTGGCTGTCAAAGATACATAAAATCGTCTCTACGTGGGTATCACCGAGTTGAATATTCACTCGAGATTTCATGAAGGATGCGGTTAAATATAATTGGTAGAATTTTAACGAACAAACGTTCCCGTCGTGACCCGCGATATCTTTGAGATTACAGTTTGTGCTGCGGTATTTTCTTCTGATGGAAATCTCATGAAATTCAACGAGCGCTGCGATCAAACCGCATGCAAATTTACGAGGAAATCAAGCGCGAGATTTCTTTTTTTCCGAAGCACAAAGTTGACTCGCGTTAGAAATATATTTACGGCGCACCGTGTCTTTATAAAATCATGGTCGGTTGTCGTCGACGTTGGTTGTACGACGTGATTATTTCCTACCGCAGGATGCTCGTGATTGTTGTCATCCGCGTAGGCTGCTTATGACTCATACTACTTCAGCTTATTCCGCGTTATGATTATAGTTCTGAAAGAGCGACAGCGCGCTTTGTGATTCGTTAACGACGTGAATAAATCGCGCGGCAACCATCGCTTCTTTCACCTTTCATGTGAATTTCTTTTCAATTTACGACAATGGGCGATTTCATAAAAATATATTATCCGTAAGACATTAATATTTAGTTATGCAGAAACGATCTGCAAAATCATGTACATGAACAATGTACGATTAATTTATATTCTCTCATAACGTCCTTCGAAATATTTTAATGACGGCGTAATAAAAAACCATCGCAATATCTTCTTTAAATCCGACTTATTTCCATGCTTCTTACAATAATCATAATTACTTATGAGAAAAATATAATTACTTACTTTTGAAATTTTGCTTTTAACTTCTCATTTAAACTATCTAATTAATAAAAATTTCTTAAGAAGGAATACAAAAAAATAGAAGCATATTTAAAATAACGCTACGTTTTCTGTGAAGCTTTCTGCCTCGATGTTTAATAAAACTTGAACATGTCGAGAGAAAAGGCACCAGATCACTTGACCTGATTTGAGAGGACTTCATATAAACTGATGAGAAACGTGACATTGCTTAGATTCTAACTGGAATTTTCAATGATAGTTCATCAGAAGCAGCGACACTCGGCAGTAGTGACAACTTAACTAGGTCAAACGTTAAAGTATTTAGTGATCTCGTGCATCAAAGGAATTATCATGACAAAGATCAATTTTATACAATGTGCAATGAGAATACCGACAAGTTATGATTCCACAAAGCGTAAATCTGTTCAAATTAATTATTAAATATTTATGGTTTCATCTTCAAAATAGAATTCGTTATGCATTGTGCACATGTATCACTTTAATTATTACAATAGTAAACTCAGATATTAATTGGCAATTAAATATTGTATATCAATGTCAGCTAATTGTCAACTAAATGTCAACGAACCATGATTAATTAAATCTTTTTTGTTTGTTTCATTTCAAAAATCAGTACTGTCATTTGGATATAATATAGATCAAAATTTTACATTATTTATTGATGTGAAATTGAAATTTGGCATTCCATTTTCGCAAAGTATAATTTTCAGCTCTCATCATCTAGAAAACGCGTCTGTAAATCTCACGTATTACGCCAGAATCGTATAGTAGTGTTGCAAATTGCATTAGCTCGGGCTATTCAAGTACCCGTATCAGTATATCTCTCATATCTTACTTAATGTAAATTATGACTTCCGTGCCAGATCTATTGAGACGTCTCGCACTTCCACACTAGCGCATGGAATTTGTTACCATCAATTTTTGTATTAGAGAAGTAGCCGCGCACTTGAATAATCCCTCTGATTGCCCTTAACGTCTGCATCTTGACACGTCAAAAGGAAATTTAATTTCACGCCTCACGGTAACCCTGAATTCACCTATATCAACAGCTTGACTCCTCGACGCGTTACAAACGGGCAGTCCTTTAGTAGCTTCCGGGAAACTCTGAGATTGCGAATACTTGCCAACAATAAGAATATAACATATTATGCTCGTCGAGTATGTCCGCGGTATTACAATGGCTCTCGTAATCGACCAGCGACGAAGCATACATAAACAAATGTAATGCGATATACGAGACCGCATTCCTGGGTGCGATATACCACACACACACGTGATAACGGTCGCCGATGGATCTACATAAGCGCGGGGATTGAATGAGCTGGCGAATGCTTGAACGAGACGCTCAATATAATTTACGTAACGCTAAAACGGTACACCAACATCACAAGGGGATTGTGTAACTTACGTTATACATACTTTCGCGCGGCATTTATCGAGCGAGGCTAAAAGGAAATTTAATTTCACGCCTCACGGTAACCCTGAATTCACCTATATCAACAGCTTGACTCCTCGACGCGTTACAAACGGGCAGTCCTTTAGTAGCTTCCGGGAAACTCTGAGATTGCGAATACTTGCCAACAATAAGAATATAACATATTATGCTCGTCGAGTATGTCCGCGGTATTACAATGGCTCTCGTAATCGACCAGCGACGAAGCATACATAAACAAATGTAATGCGATATACGAGACCGCATTCCTGGGTGCGATATACCACACACACACGTGATAACGGTCGCCGATGGATCTACATAAGCGCGGGGATTGAATGAGCTGGCGAATGCTTGAACGAGACGCTCAATATAATTTACGTAACGCTAAAACGGTACACCAACATCACAAGGGGATTGTGTAACTTACGTTATACATACTTTCGCGCGGCATTTATCGAGCGAGGCATTACCTAATTCCCATTAGCGTAACTCTTATTTCTAATCTGGTTGATTTACTGTGCATTATACTGATTGACACAAATAATGAGAGAAACCACGTGCGCCTCATTCTTCGAGCGTCCAATGTAACACCGTGGCCAGCGATAAATGACGTTTAAAATTCACGTATGTCGATAAAGTACTTAGGGTATATAGGACGATGAACGGAAGTTACCAATGATATTTAAATATCTAAGTTCGCGCTCTATAGCTTTCTCCTGATTATATATATACTTTAATCTTACTCAATATAATATAATATTCCTATACAATACACAAAGATATATCTAATAGATAGATAGATCGTTAATATCACTATTATTTGCTACATGATAATGTCTCTTGTATAAAAATAAATTGTTATAAATAATTTCATAAAATACAAAAACAACATGACGTAAATCAGGATATATTTCGCGTTCACATCTTTTTTCCATAAATAATATACTTATGGTATATGCACAGTTTATCTTGAAATTTAATCTCGGTGCACACGCAATTGTAGAGAATTAATGTCGATTTGTTGCGATATGCTTCGCAATGCAAAATACATATATTCAAATATATGAGCGTCTCTCTGAAAGTGGCTCTTTCTAGTAGCACGCTCGGAGAACAACATTGATGCAGAAATTAATGCCGCTTTGTCACGGAACGATCGAGTCGTTGACGACAGCCGACGACGAGTCGATCTCACTCACGAGACGAGGTCTGGCGCCGCGAGTGGCACCCGCGGATATATCCTCGACTCTCCTCCCAGTTCGGAATTACTCTCGTTATACCCGTGCGTTATACCGTGATGGAAATTGTTGGAGAACTTTGCACGCTGTCGGACGGGGACTTGAAATTCAGTTGTGTTAATTCCTACGAATTTTCGAGCACCCCTCCGGGCCGGGGATCGGGGCGCGCTTAGTGCGTTTTCGCGATTAGTGCGTACACGCCAGCGCGACAAATACTCATCCTCTTCCCGCGTGTACGTTTACGCGGTCGGCCCGCGCGCGGAGGTCGTGCTCTCATTGCACGCGCGTGTGAGTGAACACGGCTCTTTGCGAATCCATTAGCCGAATCCTTGCTCGGTCGTTTCCCTTCGGGCAGACCAATGATTTAGAGAGAGGGAGAGAGAGAGAAAGACACGAATATTCCGATTGCGAAGTGCTCGACCGACCAGCGCGCGATTAGCCTCCTTGAAATTCAGATCCGTATTCGTGGAAAATATTGTTGCGCCGCAATAATTCTGATTCCGGACGTTGATTCTAATTCAACTTTGGCAGTTATGTGTCGAAATATAGGTCGTGGACAATAAATTTAACGATATCTTACGATTATGTCCACCTGCGCGCGACTTTAACGACCCGCTGTTGTATTAATTACAAATGATATTCGATATAAGATACTGTTACAGTTACTCTTTACGTAGAAACTACATTTTTATTCAACATTATAAAGATATTATTGAAATTTATCATATATGAGAAATTATTCGGTTTTAATTAATAATCGAATAACCTTTTTATCAAAGGATTTATATTTTTTTCTTTTTACTTTATAATCTCTTCTTTGTAATGGGCATATATATATATCACGAAAAATAATATTCTCTGTATCGATAGATAAAAGAGAAGCGGAATAAAAAAATATTATTGATATAGGTTGGCGTTGAAAATTAATAGCGAAAACGGGTGAAATGAAATTGACAGCAATTGAAGTAAGCCAACCGCAGTGTGGTTATGACCGCAGTAAAGTTTTAGTGCGTCAGTAAAACTTTTATTTACGCATGCCCTTTTGCCGTTTTATCGCTGTAAGAATATTTTGCTAATTGGAACTATTTTATCCGAGTGATCTTGTCGCTTTATCGTTATTGTAGTAAAATTGCAATTCCACTTTTATATCACGCGAGAGAAATATGGAAAGCGTTCACGTTGGTAAGTCAAAACCCATTTTCCTTCCTCTTCTCTGCTCGAAGTACTATTGTTCTAGCATACACGTTACACTTACCTGAAACAAAAATAAAACAAGATTAATATTAGAGAGATTACATAAAATGTTTCTTTATATTGTAAGGTCATTGTTTAAGATATATGTATATGTATTTTATATATTTATTATACTAGAGTTTATCGTACGCTTCGATTGCAAACCGTCCGCTAAATGTGTGCAAAATAATAGTTGCAGTTTTTGCAACCGACGATCGGTTTTCGATATATACGACTTTCGTAATTAAAAAGTTAATTTATCAATTTTTCGATGCGACTTACGAGAGTATTATTGTGAATTAATATATTACAGGAAATCGTGCCATCATCGGAAAGTCATAATTGACAAAAATAATTTAAATTTATCGTTTATTATTGCAAGTCGAGCCCGTTCACAATAGAATTATACAAACGTTGGCTATTCATAGTATATTTGATCGGACTAATTATATTTGTGAACTCGAAAGTAACTTTGTTGGTTAGCTGGAATCTGAATGCGGTGAAACGCGTCGAACTAACTTGCATGTTACATATTGATTGCCCGACTAGTATACGTGTATGAGTTTCCTGCAAACTTATTCGACGCCAAATAGTATTCAACAGGTTTTCGTGTATCGCGTGTAAACGTTAGTTTGTTCATATTTCGCAAACTGTTGATATCAATGTGAATGTTGCGTCTCGATGTTGGCTTTATTAAAACAGAACTAACGAGGGACGTTCGAATATTTGCATATTCATTGTGTTCCTCATGTAACAGCATTTCAACTTGCGTTACTTACATCGACGTTATTTTTTGCATTCCATCATTCGTTAATTATTGAATTGTCTCATTATAACTTTAGAAAATTCGTGGGATTGTGAAATATTTATTTTAGCAGTAATATGATCAAATTTTACTGGAAATAAAATTCGATCAAGTTTATCAGACTCCTATTTATACTTTGCGCCAATAAACAAACTAATTGCATCATTCATTTTAGAAGTGTTTATTTAAAAAATGTTCAAAAATATTTTTCTGTTTTACTTATATTTTTAAAAATAATCATATAATCGATTGTAGATTAATTATTTCAGTCATTGATATAAATGTAGTAATATAATGAAATGATAGAAAAATATCTTTATGCAGTTATATTAATACCATCAAATGTTTTTCATAGTAAAATAAACATTTAAAATAAACATTTTAAATTAAATACTGTCTTTCCGAAAATGACTGATGCAATTGCTGTTTGCATAGAATTTTCATCATATCGAGTGTTGATGAACAGAATAAATTTATATTTTTATTGCAGATATTTTAAGCTAATCGAAAATTTTATTATCTAAAAAGTTTGAATCAATTCAATAAATACAATAGTTTTATTTTCTCCTTTGATCTTGCTATTTGAATTACCCCAACTTGCTCGGGAAACCGCAATATTTAAAGACAACTGTTGGAATCTAGAAGATATCGTCGCATATGATGAATGATGAATAAATACCGCATAAATCACATAGTCACTCGAAAGACGTCGACAGCGCTGAAATAATCGTTATCGGCTACCGACAGCGTGGAACGCCTGACAATGAGACGTTGTCTCCGATCTGATTGGTGCTGGCACAGAGAAACGATGCACATGCGGCTATCGCGATATATCAGCCTGTTTACCGAGCGGTTAACGAGTATAGCTCGGCCCGTGCGCCGTGAACGCATTATCCGGTGAATGAGGCACCAATCTCACCCCCGGATCTCGAAGCGCAAGCAGGCAGCGAGCGAACAGTCGTTGAGCATACAGCACTTTCCAAGGCCCACGCGAAGGAAACTTATCGTTCCGGCCTGGTCCGGCCACGGGTAGACTCGCTGCAAGTGCGAGAGACATTTGCATTTCATGAACACGAAGTGTCCAGTCCTCCTGGGACTAAAAAATATAAAATATTCGTCTAACCGAGTTCGAGAACTGAGTGATTTATGCAACGCAAATTATCTTAGATTTGATATATTTTGTTAATTATTGACTACAATTCTTGTTTTATTTGTTGATACGAAAATTAACATATTTGAAAACGTTTGCATTTTCTCGTCTATGTGTTAATTCGGAGATTATGAGCACGTTTTCACAGTATTCGGGAGTTTTACCTGCTTCATTAATGAGAAATTAAACATCTTTGATCTTATCAATTGCGCTGAGAGAAAAAGAAAGAGAGAGAGCGATTTTTCGCGCGATGATGCGCGGAGATTATTTTATAATATGCAATTGCGCTTTTACAAGCATAAAAGTGATAAGAATAACAGATTTTACGAAAAAATAATCTTCGTCGCAGATCTGTAAAATCCGGGCAATGCAATTTTCAAAACTTTCATGGCCAGTACGAAATTAAAGCGTTATACGACAAGCGCAACCTGAACTATTTTACAATTCACGTTGAACGAGATAAAAATGTCCTCTTTAGGCTCGTTAAAAAAGTCTTAACGCATGTAATCGCGTGAGTAAGCTAAAAAATTAATCTATTTCAACGTATGTAACTCTGGAGAAAATTCCGACGCACTGTAGTCGTTCGATATAGCAGAGGATTAAGTCATGTCCACGAGATTAATATAATTTATATTTGCATATATGCGCATATATACGCGTATCTAAAACATACCTTCGCTCGGTTCTGAAACGAGTATGTACCACATAAATATCGCGACGATTTCGCGATTCAACATGCGCTGCTCTCGTAGAATTTTGTACGTGGTTCATATAGCTCGACTCGCGCATTTAGATTATGTCGTTTATGAAGATCGTCCGACAAAATTCCATTCATAGGTGATACATCATCACTCGGCCAAGAGCCAGACCACGGGAGATCAGATCACGGGTAACGACACTTTCCTGCGATTGTTTGGCAAAGTTCCGTGCGGGCGATTACTGGATCATTTCGAGAGACAGAGAGAGAAGGACAGAGAAAAAGGGAGAAAGAGGGAGAGCACGTTCCTCGTCTCGATATATCGGTGCGACTATTTAGCGCCGCTAACGAGTGCGAGGCCGGACCAATCTACACGTATAGCTCGTTCTCCCATGAATGGAGCTTGCAATCTCGCTTGTGGATCTCCCAGCGCGGCCGCCGGGACCGGTGAAGTGAACAGTTGGCCAACGTCGGAGAGCCTGCTCCACTCGCGGCGATGCGAGCTACCGTTTGAGATTAGCATCTTTTATGCATATACATGGGAGATCTGCAGGCGGCCTGCACGTAGATATAGGCGCGCTACCCAATTCCGCCTCATGCAACGAAGAAGAAAGTATATGTACGTACATCTGTATGTATGCGCGCGTGAATGCACACAATCGCGACTAACGTTCGCGGAGGGCCAGAAGCGCGATCTCTTTCTATTTCTCAGTATTCAGCTCTCTGCCACGACCTCGCTTACGCCTGTCGAGTCCCTCTCTCGCGCCGACATCATCGTACCATGGTCAGGGGAATCTCGGTCTTTATGTGCCATGCCGGTCCATGCCTTTGGCAAGTGGCCTCCGATCTTATCTCGCGACTCGTCTCCTTCGAAGTGGAGTCCCCTCGATTTAAGCCCAGCTGCGTCTACGATCGTGCTCTCTCGTGGCACTGCCACAGTGGAGGACGCACGCGGGACGCCTTCCAAGGGTGACGGGATAATTACACGGGTTTCACCCCGGGGGATGACTTGTCGTCGCGCTCGCTAGCGAAAGGAATCGTCGAAAAGCCATCTAGCGTCGCCGCAGCGTGCGCCTCGATCGCATTCCGCGATTAATTATTAAACGATTAGTCGCTAACTAGAAGGGCGGAATCTCGACGCCGATGAAGCTCCATGAAATATGTAAATCTGAGAACATCAAGTATTCATTACGTTTAGGCACGCGGTAAATTTGAATAATGAGCAACGTCAAATTTTTTTCAAAGATTAAAGAGCTAAATGTTCTCCACGATGTAGATTCTATTATGCCGTGCGAAATTCATGGATTCGTAGAAACGTACGAGAAATTGAATAATTTTGATGATACAATCTGCATTATACGATGAAATTGAAAGCCATAATTTGACTTTCATACCGTCATTCATTCGCAGTCGCGAAAGCGATTGTATATCGCCTGCAACCTGCAATAAGGCTTAAAAGCGTTCCTTGTTAAAATGCAATTATTCCGACGCGTATCCAGCATTGTTAGAGCCAGCGTTGCGTGCGAGCGAGATTCTCACCCGCTGCGAAAATGATTTGTGGGCCTGTACCTATGATAAATTCCGTACACACTATCGATAAAGGATCGCGTGGGCGATCGAAGGCGCTTTCCAGACACTTTGGGTGCTAAAGTAATTGTGCAGAACATCGAGGAAATGTTGTCGTTAAGCGTAGGAGGCTGTCGAAGGAGACGGTAGCAATTGGCTTTCTGGATCATTGCCCCATTCATGGATTCGTGCTCGATTGAGCACCGAGCTTCTCGTGCAATCGTTTTCACTTTCGAGATTTAATCTCAAAAAAGCCGAGATATCGAATAAACTGCAATTAAGGTGAAACTGCGCGCGTTATATGGTCCGGGAGGATTTTCGCCGATCCCGGTCGATTTAGTTTACTGAAGGGAGAATATCGCGCCATATTGTCTGTATAAAACTCGATAAGGTTCTTTGGACCGCATATTTTAGCATAAAGAAAATAATTGAATTTAAAGTGACAATCATCCAAGAGATCGTATAAGTTGTCCCGATTTGGCGCTGTTTATGTGTCTATAAAGTATCGTCGGTAATGATAGGCGTGCATCGAGGTTTCTTTGTTTGCCATATGATATTAGCAATACATCCGTGTCTTTATGCGGCACGTGAGGGCGCTCATATAAAAAAGCATTCATGCACAAACCGCGATTATCTCGCTCGAAGTGCGTCCTGTACGAATGGCATTGTCGAGACTGAAATTTATTCGGAATTTCGATGTTAGTCATACATAAGATGATGAATTGGACGGGATTTGAGTCTTGCCTTTGCGACTACGCAACACTGACAGCGGTAAATTATAATATTTATTCCGACTAGTTTGATAAATAATCGTTTTGAGGAAATCGAATGCTCACTTTCGAGATTTAATCTCAAAAAAGCCGAGATATCGAATAAACTGCAATTAAGGTGAAACTGCGCGCGTTATATGGTCCGGGAGGATTTTCGCCGATCCCGGTCGATTTAGTTTACTGAAGGGAGAATATCGCGCCATATTGTCTGTATAAAACTCGATAAGGTTCTTTGGACCGCATATTTTAGCATAAAGAAAATAATTGAATTTAAAGGGACAATCATCCAAGAGATCGTATAAGTTGTCCCGATTTGGCGCTGTTTATGTGTCTATAAAGTATCGTCGGTAATGATAGGCGTGCATCGAGGTTTCTTTGTTTGCCATATGATATTAGCAATACATCCGTGTCTTTATGCGGCACGTGAGGGCGCTCATATAAAAAAGCATTCATGCACAAACCGCGATTATCTCGCTCGAAGTGCGTCCTGTACGAATGGCATTGTCGAGACTGAAATTTGTACGTACGCGCAGCAACACGACGATGACATTCGCGTGCCTGGAAATATGAAAGTTTTTCTACTGCTCAGACACACACACAGGCCGGCGCCGTAATCGTATTCACGGTATTCTGAGCGTACTTTGAATACCGGTTTCCCGTTTCTCGACATGCGTCGACTGTGAGCCAATTTATATGCAAAATTATCTCGCGCGGTAACACATGTTCAAAAGGCATGGACGCGGCCATAAAAAATTACATTATCACATCGTCACGCGGAAATTTGTATGCAAAAGCGCACGAACGCGATATCGCGCCTACAGATAGGAAGCATCGCGCGGACCGAAAAATGCTGCATTTATTCGTATCTACCTTTCTTTTTCATGGTTGACCGAAAAACTTAGACGGAAACAGCGCGAGATGTTCCGCGGATGTTTCTTACAATTAAACCGACAGACCGTACATACACGATGACACGCTGGGCGTATTACACATACGGACGATATGACAAATTACATTTATGCACGTCCTCCGCTTTATGCTCCAGCATTTTCTTTGTGCATTTGTAATTATCCCGTTGCGCGTCTGAATTCTACCGTAATCGCATGAAATTGGCGACTTAATTAGAAATCTAATAGAAAGAAGGCGCATCCCGTCGATGTAATAATTGCGCCGTCAAATTAATTAATCCCGCGATCCCGGTGTGGACATCAAAGTAACGGCAAGTGAGTCTCGTCCGGATATATGTCACGATTGATTTGTCAAAGTGGATTATAATTGTTTTCCGTATCTAATTTGTCGATCCACTATTGATTGTCATTCGCGCGCGAAAATCCACGGTTTGTAGAAATGTCGTTTAAACAAGAGACTGATGATTAGTGTAATAATGATTAATAATACTACAGGATATATCCGAATATATCGATTTATTATTATATATATATATATATATTGGA